>NC_034609.1:20393454-20430018 GCF_900095145.1 Mus pahari | reverse complement strand
AGGAGGAGGAGGAGGAGGAGGAGGGAGGGAGGGAGGAGGACAGGAGAGGACAGGGAAGGAGAAGAGAGGAGAAGACAAAGAGAAAGGGAAGAGGAGAGAGAAGAGAAGTGAGAGGACAAAGGAGTAAGAGGGTAAGAGTAAGAATAAGAGAAGAGGGGCAAGAAAGCTGGTGGGGCTGAACCCCTTTTTATGATGTTCACTGTTGCTAGGTAACTGGGGTGGAGTTAGCCTGAAGGTTAGAAGCTTGGGCCATTGCTTACATGACTATTGACCATGCTTCTCTTGTGGGGACTGTTGGAGGTGGTACCTTAGGCAGGGGCCGGAGTTCCAGAAGTATGAGGGAACGCCTACCATGTCATGAAGATGAATTATGACTATCGGGGTTCAGACCTCAGCTCGACTGGAGACCAGCCTGCAATTCCCCACAGATGGGAGCTTAAACTATGCTGCCATCTTACAGATGGGCCTTGTTGGTAAAACTCAAGAAAAATGCTCTGAAGTGTTCAAGACTTCATGATCCTCTACTAATGTATGGGACTGTGGGTAGGAGGAACAAAACAGGAACACCACTAGTACCCTGGATGACCTGTGTTTGTGTTCAAATTCTGACTTATTTTTTCAAATGATAAACAATAGAAAATGGACAGGGATGAATGATCTCCTCCCACCCCACAGAGTTCCATACCAACTCATATCCTCCCATTTGCCATGAGTTAACAGAGAAGGGGGAGCCAAGTCCTGCAGGAAATACAAGGAAGGGGTTTTCTACACACTCTCCCCTCCTAAACCAAGAGCGATCCACTTAAATGAAGTACCTGACCCTAGGAAACCATTCAACTCCATGTTCCTTTCCAGTCACAGCCTTTTAGTAATACAAGAAGCAAAGAAGCTTCACTTAGGGCTCGCCCCAATTTACTAGTAACTTTTAGACCCTATCTTTAGCTTATGGTCTCATACGGAAAGACCTGTACTTGGTCTTGAACCCTAAGGAAGGCCAGAGGATGGGGAAGAAGCTAAAAGCCAGGGGGATTAAACTATTAACTCCAAATCATACGGTGGCAGCATGTGTTCTCTCAGATCAGGAACCCACTGCTTGGAATTATAAGCCTAGCAAGAATCCATAGGTGAAGGATGCTAATAAAGTCTCATCACAAGGATAAAGTTGTATGCTGAAAACCCTCAATGAAGGAACCAAAACCCAGCCAGATTTCCAATGAGGCTAACGGAAGCTCATAGAATAGTCAAGAACCTTGCTTCCTCATCCCCAGAGGAGCAAGCTCTTCCTGGTCAATATCTCATTACACAGTCAGTCCTTGACATCCTTAGAAAACTTCAGAAGCAGGATCAGGAACTCAGATTGCACAAACTCAGCTGCTGGACATTGCCTTCTTGGTCTTCAACAACTAAGATCTGAAATGAGACAAAGGAGCAAAGAAAAGGGATTCAGATGTCTGTACCTACCCTTGTAGATGCCTTTTGCTGGGGCTATGAAAGGAAGTACCCTTCTGGTAAGTGTCAGAGCTCACAGGAGAGGTAAGACCTGCTTCCCAATGCACAGCCCATGCAAGAGTGCATCAAATGCCCCCTGTAGCCATGTCTATTATGTAAGGACCTAAAGATCTGCCTTATTTAGAGAAGGAACAGGCTAACCTCTGACTGATCACCTTACAGAACAGAATAAACTGACCCCACACACACTCAAAATAGACCACCATGCAAAAATATCCAAAGGCAGCATTATCTTTTCTCCAAAGATAGAGATGAAAACATTCTACTTGGTTTTAATGTTCATGCTCTGACTTAAAGTAATTGTGTTACAGGTGTTATGATAGTTCTCTTTATAAAACTGTGACATTCTGTGTGTGTGATAAACAGTACGGAACACAATTCAGTCTAGCCCTAGAATTAACTGAATATGGTCTTTTCTTTTTTACATTTTAATTACATATTAAATTTTTTATTTGAAGCACACCTAACTTAGAATTTGTGTGTATGCACATACATGCATATGTGAATATAAATTCAAGTGTTTTGGGGATATACTAAAATCTCTGATAAACAGGTTGATAACCTTCTATACTCTAAACTTCTGAAAATCTAGGAATATGATATTGTTGGGCCTATTAGCATGTTTCATAAAACTCTAAAATGCTTTAAATGCTATTTATTTCAAATGATGTTCGTTGAGTCACAAGATAAAAATTTTGTTAAGTTGTGAAACTTAGCCTCATAGCTTTTGATGGGGATTTTCTTCTAAATTCTAGATTTGTTAAAAAATTGAAGCTTTATTTCATTTCTTAATATTTGTAAGTATCTTAGGGTTTTACTGCTGTGAACAGACACCATAACTAAGGAAATTCTTATAAAGAACAACATTTAATTGGGGCTAGCTTACATGTTTAGCTGTTCAGTCCATTATCATCAAGGTGGGAACATGGCTGCAACCAGGCAGACATGGGCTGGAGGAGTTTAGAGTTTTACATCTTGTTCTGAAGTCCACTAGAAGAAGACTGGCTTCCAGGAAGCTAGGATGAGGGTCTTAAAGCCCACCCCCACAGTGACACACTTCCTCCAACAAGGCCACACCTACTCCAACAAGGCCGTACCTCCTAATAGTGCCAATCCCTGGGCCAAGCATATACAAACCACCACCAAGGGTAACAAAAGAAAATGATAGAAAGCATAATCATACAAAATATGGTAAACCTAGTTTATGTTCATCAAAATACTTCTAAGAAATGAACATTTTGAAAATCTTTTTATTAGGTTAATTGCTATTGATTTCTTTTCCAGAATATTCTTAAATACAAATACTAAGTGTGAGATTGTTATCAATGATATAATATATATAGAATGAAAGATACATGTGTGTCAAAAATCTTTATGTTGAATATCTTTTGCACAATAGATGTTACAGAACTGTAATCCAAGCAGTGTGTGGCATTCTGGGTCTAAGTAAGCTTAGTGTGTGTGCCATGTGAAAGGGGGTTACGTTACTAAGACTGACCAAAGCGATTACTAATATCTTATCATTTTATGATCATTGATTGTTAACGGCAATTGTTAACATTAAGGTATTGCCTGTAAGCCTGTGCTCTCTTCTTTAAATGCACAAATTAAAAACAAAACAAAAACAAATGTTCAAGGTTCTTGATTAATTTAAAACTAAAGAGGGGAAATGGTTATTTTAAAGCCAAGCTGCTGAAAGCTGCTCTGTCTGTCTAAGGCCTTGCCAACAATCAGGTAATTCTTTGTCCATGAAATCGAAGTCTTTGACTTTGTGGGTAGGGTGGGGGAAAGGATTAAAAGGACTAGGCAAAGAGGAGAATATAATCAAGACATATGAGTAAACATTTTTAAGGAACAACTATGTAATCATTGACTAGAAGTAGTAGTGACCAAAAAAATATGAAGAACCAAAAACAATGTAAGATTATAACTATTGGTGAAAGTATATTTAAGGAGTTAAGACTTTTTTCTTGTTCAAATATATTTTCATTTCCTTTCTTCTTTTCTTTCTTATTTTTTACAAAATAAACCATTTTAACATTGTAATTTAAAATGTACATTGAGGGTCAGAATGTATGAATATTCAGATACTACAAAAACTATAAAACAAAATACATTTTAATGGGACAATAAAATGAGCCCGAGGATTCACAAGGAAATATGACAGCCTTCACTTGTTTCTTCAATCAACACACTCTCCATTACTCATGTAGATCCAAACTTATCCACAACACCAGATAAGTGACAACGAATTGAAAAGTTTATTCTGTCATCAAAGTTGGGTTTAAATGGGAAAATAAGCACAAATGCAAAACATTAGTGTTAACTATGTTGAAGGATAGTTGCAGGGCAAGAACATAGCAAGATGCTGTGGTGTTAAGACAGGAGGAGAGGTACCATTTTATATGAATATTCATGAAGTTAACTCTTTTTTAGACTATACTTCAAATGTGACCTGAGGAGTGACAAGGTGTTGACTTTACTGTGGGAAGCTGCTTTCAAGACAACAAGACGCTCTCACAGATAGCCATGTGGAAGGAGGGAAAATAAGAATATAAGGAAAACTAGTAATTATAACGGCAAATGTCCCCACACTGTGAAAGTAATAAAACTACTAACTAACAAAGATGAGGGTCAGTCAGCTAAGCCGATTTGCTAGTTTTTAATTGGATATTTTATTTATTTTCATTTCAAACATTATCACCTTTCCCAATTTCCCCACCTCCTGGAAACCCCCTATCCCATCCCCCTCCCCCTGCTTCTATGAGGGTACTCCAACACCCACCCACCCAATCCTGCCTCCCCACCCTCGATTCCCCTACAATGGGGCATCTATCAAACCTTCCTAGGATCAAGGACCTCTCCTCCCACTGATGCCTGACAAGGTCATCCTTTGTTACATATGCAGCTGAAGTCATGTGTACTCCTTGGTTGGTGGCTTAGACCTTGGGAGCTCTGGGGGATCTGATTTGCCATTTACTAATGATTAGAGCTATCCAAATCCATTTGTTTTTAAATTTCTGCATATACACAATACATTTTGATGACATTTTTTCCTTTCTTCCAACTTGTACCAGACTCCACCACTACTTCCCAACTTCATGTTCTTTATCTCTCTTTAAAAACACACAAAAAATTTTTTAAAAAAATAGTCTTATTTGTGTTAGCCAACTATTCCAGAGTCTTATTAGCCCTGCCCAGGAGTGTATTTGGTATACCTAGTGTTATTCCATTGAGGAAAAAAATAATAATTTTTCCCTCTCCACTACTTCTCAATTGCAAATAGCTTCTGGGTTAGTAGTGGGACTTCTCTGTGTTGGGTTTTAGGCTGGTTTGAATGTGTGCCAGTCTTTTACATGCTGGCTCAGTCTCTGAGAGCTCATCTGTACATCAACTCTATTTTGTCTAAAAAATGCTGTTTCCTTTGTGTCTCCCACCACCTCTGGCTCATAAAATCTGTCTTCCTCCTCCTCTTCTTCATAGATCCCTGAGCTCTTAGGGGAAGTTTGTGATAAAAGACATTTAGGTCAGGGCTTAGTATTGTACTTTCTTCCTAATCTACTCTACCATTGCTTTCCTTCTTAAAATTGTCCTTTTTTATTCTCAAATGGTCTCAATATACAAGTACTAGTGTGCTTTCTGTTGCACATTTGTCTACAATCCAAGGGATCTCACTCCTGAGGGGAAGTTATGAAAGACTAACTATCCTGGGACAGTCATAGTTATGGCTTTCTCGTCTCCTGCTTCTTCTGCAGTCATCAGTAGGTGTGTCCCTGTTATTCTTACTTAGACCTTACAGCTTTAATTTGCTTGTGTCTTCTCAAATTCAGGAATTTCAAACTAAACTTGTGATGCAGAGATATTCTAGGCAATTCATACTGTAGGACCCCCTCGCATGAAACTCCCTCGGGTCCTCAGGTCACGGGAGTCAGGGTACCCCAGGAACTCGACAGACAGGCCTTCTTGATGCAACCAGCAAAATGCACTTTTATTGGCGGAGCTCCGGTTCGACTCGTATCTCATGCAGGAGACAGAGGAAGTCGACTACGATGAGGCCCAAGAGCTAGGGGTCTTTATAGGGTAAGGGTCGGTGGGGGGGGGGAGAATTGGTGCGGTTATATGCGATTGGTTCATTTAAACATAGCAAATTAGCAGAAGAGTACTGGCAGACTAAAACATTTAGAAATTTTAAGGGCCTGAGGTTTATCGGGGGCAGCAGGACACCTGGTTGATATATGACTCTTATCGGGGGCAGTAAACTAGGGGAGGTATCTTCCTGCCAGATGGCTGTGGAGTCAGTCAGCCCTGATAGCGCTAGGGGAGACGCCTTCCTGCCAAATGGCTAGAGTTAGCTCTGATAGCTCAGTTCCTGCATTCTTTTCCTCATCTTTATGGCCGGGCTTGTATTTTACAGTAATCAGCCCTGAGTCTTACTTTTTTGAAACTTACTCTTTTAATTTTACATTTCCAAACCTTGAATCTATATAATTTTCCCTTTCACATACAAAAGGAGATCAAAAAACTTCTCCAATCAATGGACAAACCAGAATGTGTGTATCTTAGTTTCATTTCCCGTTGCTACAATAAGACATGGAACATATATGCACACACATGCTGCACACAAATAATGAATATACTTAGAAAATTAAATAAACATAACACATACTGATATTGTATACTTTTCTGTATGGACTATACAATATGTCCATATTATACAATATGAACACTCTGATAAACACAATTTAAGGAAGAAAGGATTTATTTAGCTCATAATTCCAAATTACAGTCCATTCTTGAAGGGAAGTCAAGATGTCAGGAACCTGACTACTTACCAGTACCATTTCCAAAGCATTTCTAATCTTAGCAAGTAATCACATAAGCTGCCCCTTTTCCGTCAAAATAGAAAACAAAACCTAAGTTTTGAAAAACAAAATTCAAACTTGTACATCTTGCACTAAGATACCTAGGGGGAAATTATATGTGCCTCCATCTTTAAATATTAAACACACCTTTTCCAGAGGCCTTTCTTTGTAATAACGTTCTCAATAGGGAAAACCATGTCCTGCCAGCAAATAGAATATTGCTGTTTATAAGTAATGTAATGGCACTGAGGGATTCAGAATGAAATGATAAACATCAAGCGATAAGGGCTTCATCTTTCTGTTGTGTTGCAGCTAAATAACACTTAAAGGTAGATCCCAGTTGAGGGAATCTACTGCAGTTTTGACTATGCACAATTTCTATCACATTTCCCAAGGTTAAATGTGTTGCCTTGAGGCAGCTGCTCAAAATGATAAAGGGGACACTGTAGGACAGTGGTGCTCTTTGTAATGTTAATAACCCTTGATTCTGGTATCTGATGCAACTCTGGGGAAATCTACTGCTTCCAGAATTTAAAACCCTAACTCAGTTAAGCACACTTTATTGAGAAAAAAAAAATGTATTTTAATTTGGCACAAGCAATAGTACTGAGTACTACATATTTAGATAATTTCATTTTTTTTAATCTCTCTAAGATGAATGTCCACAGAATAACATGGATAGATAATTAATGGGATCTTTTGATGTAAAAGCAGATGGAATTTTATTTCAAAATTACATACATTTACATGCTTATACGATTCGTTTTTGTGATATAAACTAACCTGGGTAGTGATCGTTTATCCTATTTTGTGCTTACTTGTTAAGATTTATGCCCCATCTGGCCTCAGAGGATAAGTGAGAACATCTGTAAAATGAATTCTCCTGCAAAATTTAGACGCGTAAGACAAGTCTAATCAGAAAAATAGCAGAAATAGTAAGTGCATTAGGACTGAAACTTAATGCAGGTAGAACTTTGCAGGACAGGGCAGGGCGGGGCGCGGGGGTGTCTGTAGTCTCTGCCTGTTAGTCTTTTAAAAGGTTAAAAAAAATAAAATAAAACGATATTGTCTCATAAGTCTCTTGGCCCCACCTTTGTTCTTTCAGTAGGAAGAATCGCACTAATCTATCTAAAGATAACCTTGCTGCCATTTTCATTCGGGCAGATCAGAGGAGGAGCACTTGCCCTTGGTGGCCTCCCAGAAGACCTACGATTGGTGTAAAACAGTTCTTCATTTGTGGGTACGGATCTCCATGGTTGATGCAGGTGACTGGGACTGTGCCATTATTGAAGCAAGCACCCTTATCGCACCGCCTTTGTGTCGATGAATAGGCCATCTGGCACATTTAAGGCATCAGAAGACAGCCTCCTATGTTGCCTCTGCTGCTACAACACTGGGCCAAATAAAAGCTTCTCCCAGATGTTAAAAAAAAAATCTATTTTTGATCTTTATTAGTTGATCAGACTGAGCTGTAACAGTAGCAGAGCGCAAGTTGGCAGTAGCAACAAGAGGGCTCCTGGAGTCTCAGAGCAAGAGCCAGGCTAGGCCAATGGAAAACAGAGGTGATGATGGAGGTGAAGAGCTGAATAAGAGAAACTATGGACCCTGGTTACCAAAAGATTCCAGAGAACAGCCAAAGGACCTTAGATATCCTGGTCTCCTAAGAGCTGATAAGGCCAGCCTCTGCCAAGGCTAGCTGGGGACATCAACTCCCCATGGTGAGAGCTTGCTTCTATTCTATCAAGAGATGAAAATATGGCACTAACTCTTAATCTGCACCCTTGACACCACAGAGTTTGAGAATCCCAGCATCACCTAAGACCCAGTATTGGATGGTACCACCCAGAACTCCAGCATTAGATGATATCACATACACACCACCACCACCACCACCACTACCACCACCACCACCACCTATGCCACCTCTTGCTATTTGCTACCACTGCTGCCAAAGCTGAAAACTACAGAAGCTGCCAGATGCCATGGGCACTGGTGGTTCACTTCCAGAACGATAAGTTTCTGATCTTAGTGCCCAACACCAGTAGTCTCTGGCTCCAAAGCCCAAATGAGCAAACCCTTTCCTCTCAGAGTGCAGAGTGTAAACCTCTTGGTTTGTGAGCCCAACCTCTCCGTCTTGGGCACTGAGATGATCAGCACTGGAAGAGATTCTCCTTGCCTACCAAGGTTTCTATCCTAGTGGAGTAAAAGGGTCTCAGTCAGCTGGTTAATAACTCCTTCCATTAACACGCTGATTTGAACTCCCTTTGAAAAGAGTGAGTTAATGACATACTACACTTAAAAAAAAAAACAAAAAAAACACCACTGCTCTGCAGAAAGCAGTGTCTCATTATTCAATTCATGCTTACTTTGACTCTCCGTAAATGCAGAGGGCAAACAAAAAATACAAGGCAATCTGTATTGTGGCGATATAACTTTAAGGTCATTTGCAAAGCTCTTAGTAATGGAGTTAAAAAGCTAGCCCCACAGCACTCTCAAATATCAGTACCTTTTAAATAATGGAATTTTTCCCACTCAAGATAACTGCACTACATACAGAGTTCATTGGTTCTTATTACATCATTGACTGCATCTCTCCTTTCTGCATATACGTAGTCCTGATTATCATCTAGTTATCTCCTCAGCGTGTGTATATATGATAATGCCCCATCTTTATTTTGAATTGCAGCCATTTGTAGCCATTCTGGTTGCATTTTCAGTAGCCAAATAAGATGACATCAGAATATCTGGGTACAAATCACTGTTGAAGACCCAAGAAGGATCTTAAAACAAGAATATCTTCCGTTTAGTGAGAGCAAAGCCATGGATCCTGATTTTTAAAATAAGTCAAAGCTGGTAGAAAATATAAAGTTAATCTGATTGCTGTACAATGTGTGGGGGCTTCCAGAAGGTCATAGAATGACAGGAAGGAAAGGAAGTTTCATAAGAAGTCAGGTATAAGCTCTGCCTCGAATCCTAATCTTGAGGTCCGTCTTCCCCCAACTCTGGGGATTAAAATAAAGAATTTAACTATATGCTAAGGTTTGCAACTCGATCAAACTTCCCTCCTATGGGATAATTATTCATTTTTTTCAGTTCTACAAATTAAACCCAATAGTAGGCAAATATAAGTGCTCTCCTGCTCTGCTACATCCACAGCTCCTACAGAAGGACTCAGAGACAATCTCCATCAAGACACCTGACAAGGGCAGTGTACAGGCCTGGTCCAGCATGGTGACTCATACCTGTTTGTAATCCTGGCACTCAAGAAGCAGCAACAGGAGGACCTTGAGTTCTAAATCAACCTGAGATGCATAATTAAGACAGACAAAGAAAGAGAGAAAGACTCTTGATTCTCCAGCTTCTGAACTTGCTATTACAAAAGCTCTTCTGGCTGCTGAGCCTCCTGGGATGCTAAAGTTTGCCTGGGGCATCATCCGGTCTCCTCCCATAAACACCCTGCAGCATCAGATAGCTGCAGTTGACTTTGTGCCTTATAAACAAGCAAAAATGATTATGTAACTTCAAGAGCAAAATGTACCAGTCTTCCACCAATAAACTAACTTACATGCTGAAAGTTTAGACGATTTGTCTGAGACCACAAAGCCAATAAATGATGAAGGGATCATTTTATTAAGATGGGAAAACTAGTAGCCAGCATCTCTATTGATGCATTGAAAAAAAAGTTTAAAATATTAAACTCATAGTTTATATCTTTTCCTATCTACAGTTTGATAGAAGTGGTATTTTTCCATGGTCTCAGGTGGCCTTTAAAAAAAATTAATGTAGCTTTTGTTTGATTCTAGTAATTGGGAAGAAAACCAGCAAGTAATAATGAAATAATAATAATAATAAGGATAACATTAATTGATCATTTACTAGGCCTACACAATGTTCTAATATAGGTAATGCACCTAGTAATTGCATTTTTACTGCTTTGCTATAATATAGCCCTATTATAAATACTGTTTGTTTACCTACCAGAAATCCGAAGCACTGGGAGGTCAGGGATGTATCCAAACTTACCCAAGAATTCCCATTCTAAATCAAAATCAATATCTTAGGCACTACCTCATATTATGCCTGAGTCCCTCTAACCTCCAAATTTATTTCCTAGATCTCTCTCTCTCTCTCTCTCTCTCTCTCTCTCTCTCTCTCTCTCTCTGGAGGCTGAAGCCTTTGGTAATATCCAAAGACTGAAAGAAAGCTTCCATGGAGAAATAACAACTCATTGAGTAATTAATTAGAGTAGAGCTCAAAGCCAGGCATGGTGCCACATGCCTGTAAGCCCAGCTTTAAAAGATCCAGCACCTTCTTCTGCCCTCTGGGAACCTTTACATATCACACACGCACACACACACACACACAGAGAGAGAGAGAGAGAGAGAGAGAGAGAGAGAGAGAGAGAGATGCACAAATAAAATAAAAGTATTTTTGTTTTATTGTTAATAAATGTTAACCTTAAAAATCTTGCAAAGAAATAAAAACATCAATCACACACCAAAATTAAGAAAACACCAAATCTATACAACTTAATAGGCTTATATATAGTTAGAATTTGACATGAAATGTGTAAACCATCCCATTAAATTTGACACTTAAAGAATCAAAAATATCTTATGTACTTATCCTTCAAAAGTCAAACATTAAGAAATACTATATTGGAGCAGGAAAGGTGGTTCTGTAGTTAAAGAGCACTGGATGCTCTGGTAGAGGACTTAGATTCAGTTCCCAGCATCCACACAGTGGCTCACAATCATAAGTAATTCCAGTTCTGGGAGACCTGATGTCCTCTTCTGGTGTCTTTGGACATCAGGCATGCAAAAAATGTTCATATATACATGTTGTGGATGGGCCTGGTGCTGTTTGTATGTTGATGCTAATTCTGCTCTCCTGAGAGGGGTTACGGACAAGGAGTGAGTCATACTCAAAGGTGACTACTTATAAACCAATCCCCTAATGAATAAAGGAGTCAATCACTGGGCAAGTAGGCAGAACTTCTGGGTTAAAACAAAGGAAGAGAGGAAGCAGGAGAGAGTTAGGCCTTTTTGGACAGGGATAGCGTGAGGACAAGATGTAGCTATTAATGTCTCCTGGTTTCAATGGTGGACCCATCAGGATTTGCTACCAGAGGATTTAGATTTAATAAGGCTTACAATATTAGGACTTTAGTTGCTGTGCCCAACAATTGAGTAACCATCATTTCGGAACTAAGCTTGTGTTGTGTCTTCCTTCACAGGGCAGCTCATCTGAGTTCAAGAGAAAAAGGTACAGTAGTAAAGCATGGGTTTGCCTGAGGTGCACACCAAATGCCGTGGGTGATTTGAAAAACAGGGTTGGTGTAGTAACAATCTGCCAGTGGGAACTTAGCTGACTGGAGAGTTTCGGGAGCTACCAGCCAGAGAATCTCCATGAGATAATAAAAGGCTGCTGGGGCAGAGAGTTGCTGGCACAAATGCAGAAACGTGCTAGTTCATTTTTTAATATTTTCTGCAACACATACATGCAAGCAAAACATTCATACAAATAATTAAAGTCCCATAAGCTCTTCTAAAAAAAATTATTTCTTGTCACTAAAATTAGGAAAACATTTTTTGCATAATACTTATCAGATATGCAGCACATATTCAATAAGGATTCCTTATAGTGACATACTCCTAAAAGATAATATGGGATCAGAATCGAGTAGGATCAGAACTAAAAACATGTGAAGTTTTATATTAAAATAATTTAAGACAACAAAGGGACTACTTTAAATGTAAGGAAAGAGGAGGCACAGACTCTGTGGCATATACATATATATCCAGCCCTAGGGCTGAAAGGATATTAAGCATTTGCTTAAACTTAGTGGGGCTGTGTTTAGAGCGCCACCCTATGCCTACCAAAAGTTTCAGATGAAAAGGAAAACAAGCTTGCAGTAAAAATGCAGGGGTTAAATACCACAGCTCACTCCCTGCCTGCCCTCTTTTTCCCCATAGATATAGTCTCTACACATTAGCCTCTCATGTATAACACAGATAGAAGAGCATAAAACTAGGTTGAAGACAAGTGGAAGGTTTTCTACCCAGATATTTCACATAGCTATATAGACCAACCTCCTTACATTTGCAAAGGCATGTGTGTTCACCGGTAAGTTTGGCAAGAAGTTTTCTCCTGTTATAGTGCACTGGGATAACAGGCATCCTTTAGCTTAATAGTTGAGTTCATTTTTGCCTTTCCTGTTGTTAATTCTTCGATAGTAGAACTCATGCTTTACTATACCTCATTTTTTCTGCTGTCTAGTATGTGCTTAGTCTAATGTAGTTGCTTCATTCAAGTACTTTATTCTATTAATATATATTGTACAAATTAATGGAATTTACTACAATGTTTAAACACTCATAAGCAAGCATGTATATACACATATTTGTGTGTCTATATAAATATATATATGTATATATAATATATTTTATATAATTGATATATTGGCCTTCATGAGTGATTATTTATTGATCTAAGTTCAATGTTTATTAAAGAAGAGCATTTTCAGTGAGGAATTTGACATTAAACTAGAAAAGAATTTGATAAACTTAAAAAGATCAGCCAATGTCACAGAGATATGAGCTATGACACAGAATAAAAAGGCATCAATAGGAAAATAAAAATGATCTAGTCATTTTCCTAACAGGTCCCACACAATTCTCCATACACAAAATCTTCATGCGAGCAGTTACTTCTATCATTCAGCACATTGGACAGTGCCTGAGACCAGCCTGGAGCTGTAGTCACATGATCTGGCTACATAAAGGGCTTGTGATAGAAAAGTTAATTAATAAGGAGAAAGAGGGGGAAGAAATGAGCTGTTTGAATCAAACAGTGACATTTTTCCAGTTTATGAGTTTTTGCCTGTGGAAATGACTTGCTGTGGGTACCAAGAGTGGAAACAGGGGTGTTCCTGTGTGTGTGTGGATGCTGATAAAGTTTATTGCATCAACATTTAAATGCTTTGGAAGTCAAATTGTTTGGGATTTTTTTTTTCTACCAGGTGATATTGGGGCTAAGGAAAAAAAAATACCAAAGCAAAATGTAAGCAGAAATGTATGTAAGAAAACCAGTAATTTTTCACAGCATTAAAATATTGTCCCTTCTTTAAATTATCACTGCAATATTTCACACACTGAGCTCATTCCAGCTAATCTCTCAATCTATGGGTGAAACTATTTAATCTGGTTTTTCTCTCAATGAAAAGCCATTAATGGGAAAGCTTTAGAAATTATTTCCTTGTGAAATATAAATCTGTCTCTTTGAATAAAGGATTCTGACAGGCAGCCTAGAAATCACTAATATAGGAGAACAATCTGTCTCTACTACTGAACTGTATTTGACTGTGAGAGAAACAGTAAAAATCCTATTATGGCATATCAGAAAGTCCTGGCTCTGCAGAGGCCTTTGTGTTTCCTTAACAGAAACCCTCGTCAATCATTTAAAGTCATCGTAGTATGTTACACCTCCTTCTTTGCCACAGTTAAGGTGGAAGTCATGTTATACACTAAATGGCTTCACTGCTCAGATGTAAAACAGAATTTATGTTTACTATCCTTCTTCAGACACCCACACTTTCCTTCTGCAAGATAAACCTTATAACTGCTTTAAATCATCCCCTTTCTTCATGTGATTACTGAAAGAATGGCAGATTTATGAGCCTAAGACCATCTGTGCCAAGAAAAGAAGGCAAGGGTTTTTTTCTTAATAAAAGAGATTGTTCCTTGTCACTTTATAACCTCACTTATCTGCACATAAGAACCCTTCATGTCTGACCTGTAGGTATTCACTTAGCACATCATGAGTCTCCTCCACTTTCCTACTCTTCTCAAGAGGCCAATGACACATGCCCACCTGTATGCCAAATCAGGGTATCTCAGCCCAGGCACCGCTGGCATTTTGGAAATTGGCAGTTAGATAATGCTTCAATGTGGCAAGATGCCCTGTGTGTTGGAGGGTGTCTAGGAACACAGCTGGCTTTTATCCACTGTATGCTGAGGCCCATCCAACCTCCCACTGTGAAAATTAAAAATGTCAATTATAAAACATCCCCTGGGGAGAGAGAATGACTAAGGCCTCCAACAGAATTTCCTTTGATATATCCATTCCTTCCTCATCACCATTTCAGTCCTTCCTTGAGCATTTGGAGTGCCAGAGGTAGACGTTGCACCCAGTGGGCAACATCTTATGGAGAGTAAATATTTTACAGTTAAGAGCGATGCATTACATAGTATGTCCTCAAAATGACTTGGTCAGTAAATTCAGTAAAGAGTAAAATGCTGAAGTCCTGACCTATGCACTCAGGAACTCAAGTATTCATAGCACTTGCAGTCACAAAATTTGACCTTATGAACTCATGGTACAAGCAACTGTGAGTTTTAAGATACTGATGTCTCAGAAAATAACTAGTGCTTCAAGTGCATAACCTCCTAAAAAGTACATTCTACCAAACAGAGGCAGATCTGAACATCCTTGAGAACATGGCATTAAATTATGTAGTGACTATAAGGTGAAGCCTGAGTTAGTTAGCAGAGAATTTTCATTTGCTTCATGCTTGTTCACACTGTCAAGCTTTCCTGCAATGAATATGCATTTTTATTTTTATAAAAATAAATAGGAAAAGTGTCAATAAGTTTTATATAATAAAATTCCTTTAAAAATCTGATTCCTACACATTTTAGAGTTAAGTCTGGTATACAAAATGCCTTACAGTTCCATTGAGCCTCCTGCGGCATTATTTATGGGCAACCACTGAGTCCCCCTAGAGAGCTAGGAAATAAAGTTGACATGACAGTGTTTTCCAAATTGCTTCTGAACACACAGAACAGCAGTGGGCCTTTGAAGACCAGGCCTGCAGTTTCTGCCCAGAGAACAAGGGTCTCCCTGCAGTCCTCCCCAAGTCCCTGAGTGATTACAGCTGTGACAGCTAAACCCCTAAGAGCTCCATGCTCTGGCCTCTGGAAGGTCACATTTGCATTGGCCATAAGGACGGTGCTGCCCCTGGACCATTCAGCATTACTCATTTGCTTAATTAGGGACCCTTCCCTCCTAACTCTCTTTCCTAGGCACCACCTGCTGTGTGCTGCTGGGGCTGTCCCCTGGAAAGAGCAGGGAAGGAACTTCAGAGCTGACAATCAAGTTCAAGATCTGTAAAAACAAGAGACTCCTAGGTCCATGTATGTTGTTGTGGGATACAAGTGAAAAAGAAAGAAAAAAAAAAAAAAAGAAAAAGAAAACGAAAGGCTGCATGAAACTATAATACCTCCTAAGTCACAAATGAAATCCTTGGTATGGTAGGAACACTGGCCTTGAGTGTCATGTTGTACAAGCCTTCTAAGAAAATATCTAGCAGCCACACACACACACACACACACACACACACACACACACACACACACACAGATGACCCCAGAGAACCCCAGAGTGTTCTATGAGTCTAGTGTCTTCTGTCTGAAAGACAGACTCAGTAACATCAAGGACTAAGGCTGGTCTTCAATTACAACAAAAACAATGGAAAACCCACATACATGTGGAAACTGAACAGTGCTCTACTCAATGATAAGTTGGTCAAGGAAGAAATAAAGAAAGCACCAAAGTTTTTTAAAAGCCAGAAGAAGCATCAAGATCTATAATCTCAGCTCTGGAGAGGCAGAGATGGGGGGATCCCTGGAGTAAGCTAGCCAGCCAGTCTAGATGAAACAGAATGTCCAAGATTCAGTGAGAAAAACTGTCATGATAGATTAGAAAAATAGATAGATAGATAGATAGATAGATAGATAGATAGATAGATAGATAGATAGATAGATGATAGATAGATAGATCGATGATAGGTACATGCATGCATACATACATACATACATAATAGACAGATGGATAGATACATAGAAAATAGATGGATAGATGGATAGATAGATAGATAGATAGATAGATAGATAGATAGATAGATAGATAGGAAAACAAATGAGGAGCATCCTTGACACCAAACTGTGACCTCTAAATGCACAAGCCTACATGTACACCCATATCTACTAGTACACATATACCTGTGCATACATGAGCACACAAATACACACACACAAAAAAAGAGGGGAGAACTTTGTTTTGCTTAATAGTTCTTACTCAAGGTTGAGTGGCTGACTCTGATGTGGTCTTCTTGCTGGCAGAGTCTCAAGGTAAGACAGAGATCACATGTGTATGCTCAGGTCTTTCTCTGTGGTCATACAAGAAACTATAATTCAGCTGTTGGTTTCTACTCAATGACTAACCCTAAAGGTCTCACCTCTAGACACCACAGTCCAGTGAATTTGGGGAGTAAAGTCTGCATTAGTTTTAGATTGTGTAACTCATAACAAATACTCATATGCCCATCTCAGAATTGTCAAAGCCATATAGTAAGGTTTAGGAAAGGCAGTCAGCCATGGATTGTGCATCTCTGCATATTCTTGCAAGCTGTGTTAAGATTTCAAGTCTCTGGCCTTTTTCCACATGATTTTGAGTGGTGTGCTTATAGGAACTAACTTTGAGGACTAGGTGATATGTCTCTTACACCTTTGTCCCCACTCCTGGTCAAAAACAGGTCTCTTTCCACTCACTATCAAGATGATAAATCCAGCATCCCAGAGTCCCATTCCCGTGACACACTGGCACTCAGAGTTCATTGGGGCTCTTTTGAGGCCCCTGATGGGTAAGGAGATAAACAGCATAAATTAACATGGGCTTCACATTCCAGGGGAACAAACATCCTTTGTCACAGCTTTCTGCATGATCCATGATCCTTTGACAAATGAACTTGTTAGCTTCAAAGCAGAAAAAGTCTGGACTCTTTCCCCATTCTGGACACTGGATGATAATGTTGGCCTTAAGGTCTGATCTAAGTGGGTCTATTCTTCCCAGTCTTTTCTTCTGCGTCTACTCCATCTTGAGTTTCAGTCTTGTCTTTCAAGCTCTTAGGTCCTATTTCCAAGTACATACTGAATGAGAACTGTATTCATTCACCTGTAACCAAGTAAACCTTACTACAGCAATATAAAATAGCCACAGAAAGACTTCACGGATTCAAAACATTGTGCAGTCTCTACAGGGCAGTTGAATGATCAAACCATGAGATAGAAATAAAACTCTAGCACCTGTCTATAGTCCTGGCACTTAGGAGGCTCAGGCAGGAGGATCATGAGCCTGAACTACAGATACACAAATTCAAAACCAGCCTAGGTCACATAGGACATAAGCTGCAAAAGGATAAAGAGAGGGAGAGAAAGAAGGAGAGAAAATGGATGTATTGAGAAGAATGCCATAGATGGCATCTAAGAGAAACTATAATGCTGTCAATGTTAGTTTATGTTGGTCTAGAAACTATTGGATACACAGGTCTATACTGACCATTTATCTTCCATATGATAAAAAATTAAGAAAGTGACTTGTGATTCAGAGTACAGACTTTGCCTGTATTCTTTGATGGATACTTATCTCACAATTACTTGATGCTTGAAAACCAAGTAACTAAATGGTGTTTTCAAATATTGGTTCTGTCACCTGTCAGTTACATTTCAGTAAATGCTCAGTAAGGCTTGACAGTTTTTACTCTCACTGACCTGACCAGCCCATCTAAATACAGGTCTGCACACTCAGGTGTGAGCTCTGATTGCACATCTCTACAAATAAGAACAGGCAAAATAATAATAATAATAATAATAATAATAATAATAATAATAATAATAAACATTTTATGCTGAAGATAGTGGCTTAATTTGGAAACATTTTTTTCTGAAGAAGAAAAAAAGAATACAAAATTTTAGGTAAGGGGAATAAATTCAAGAGATCAGTAACTATAGAAAATTATTTATTGAATATAAAAACTTCCTAAAAGAAATTATTTTAAAGGCCCTCACAACAACTGAGGTAAATATGTACATAAATACATATATATATATATATATATATATATTTGCTATCTAGTTTCATTTAGCCTTCTAAAATATGCACATATATCATGCCATATGCCACAAATAGATACAATTTTATTGTACCATAAATTAAAAACAGAGATCCTGAGGTTGGAAATTTGCTTGTGTAGAAAGTCCACACATTGACGGCTTAACAAACAATAGGATTCTCTAACTGTTGCTTCACCGTGCAGCTGACCCAAGCTCCTGAGTCCTCCATGCCTGGTGCCTCCCCTGACCAATCGTCTCCTTTGTCTTAACGACTGCTGTATTTTTCGGCAGTTAAACATTTTTAAGTGATCATAAATATTTATTTTACCTAACTGTTGAAAGAGATGGCATTCTATCTATTTCATCCTAAGTCAAAGCACAGTGCTCCATAGCTCCATGGACTATCAAGCTTTGATTATGTAAATCTGATCCATGAACAACTATTTACAGGGCTTGCACACACCGACAGAGACCAATTAGGATTGAGGCGTTAGAAGACACATCAACGTATCGATCGGTGGCAGGCTTTCCCAGTTGCATCTATACTTCTTTTTAAAGATGCATAAGAATCTATCTAGGGATTTGCCAAACTGTTAATTCCGTTAGTAGTCGCTGATCTAAGGTGCTGTCCATAAGTTTGATGGGGCAGGAAAATCCCCCATTTAGCTTTTGTTTCAGATGTGCTAACAACTCCCATAGACCTAGACCTATACAAACCTGACCCAAATTCTATCTTCTCTATTTAATCCCCACATGATTTCACTCTTCAGTGAAGGCTACTAAGCCCTACTTCTTGGAGATCATGGCCTTTATTGTACTCTGTCTGTGGGGTTTAATAGCAAAATAAGGTTTCCACATGTGGGTTGGTCTGGTTCTTTCTCATACAGATGACATCATCCCTAACAACCCAAACTGGTCTGAATATCTCTCAAACTTGATACCACTTTGCACAGGGCTGGATTTAACCAGCCCCATCTTGCCTTTTGTCCCCCCCCCCCATTTTCTCTCTTCATTTGTTAGTATCTGTCTTTCTCTCAGCTTCTTCATCTTACCCCAGGCATAAGAGGCCTGAACACAGCTGAGTCCTCAGCCTGTGTGTCCCCTTGTAGCCACGCCTACAAACAACTTGTAAAACTTATTGTCCCAATAATCACTGGAGCCAACTGAAGAGGCAGCCATCCTGATTCTCATGTCAGTTCTATTTTAATTCAGTTTTCCCCACTTTTACACATTGGCTCTATTACTAGTCCTCAAAAGCAAATTAAGAACCAGGACCTTCTGTCTCTGTGCTGGCTAGTTTTGTGTCACTTGACACAGCTGGAGTTATCACAGAGAAAGGAGCTTCAGTTGGGGAAGTGCCTCCACAAGAACCAGCTGCAAGGCATTTTCTCAATTAGTGATCAAGCAGGGATGGGGGCAGGTCCTCTTGTGGGTGGTGCCATCTCTGGGCTGGTAGTCTTGGGTTCTATAAGAGAGCAGGTTGAGCGAGCCAGGGGAAGCAAGCCAGCAAAGAACATCCCTCCATGGCCTCTGCATCAGCTCCTGCTTCCTGCCCTGCTTAAGTTACAGTCCTGACATCCTTTCGTGATTAACAGCAATGTGGAAGTGTAAGCCGAATAAACCGTTTCCTCCCCAACTGCTGCTTGGTCATGATGTTTGTGCAGGAATAGAAACCTTGACTAAGACAGTCTCTACTGATGGTTCACTTTTAAGCCACACATATTGCTTCTGTACATATACAGCTATAGACAGTCACCTATAGTCTATGTACATTTAATTAGGTCTAGGTATTTATTTAAATGCAGAGCTACCCATTTCCTTCAGGATCGTCCCCATGTCTATTCACTAGAATTACCAGTATCCTTATGACTCCTCCAGTTGCTAGGATGATGTAGTACTGACCTTGGAGGACCAATCATAAGAACAAAGCAGGTGAATACATAGGGGGCAGTAAAAGACACATGGCTTGTTATCAACTTAATTCTTTATAATAGAAATTTTATTGATAATATAGATAGTAATTAAGTTTTTCTCACCGTTATTATCATATCAACTTAATTTTTATAATAGCAATTTTATTGATAATAGAAATAGTAAGTTAAGTTTTTCTCACCATTATTATCATTTTATTTTTAACATTACCAAGTCTACTACAAAAAATAAAATGATCTAAAAGTTTAGGATCTGTAAAATGAGTAGATCTGCTGGTTAAGTGCTCTTTTATATATTTGTATAAAAGGCTCTCTAGATACAACTGAGGATGACTAAAAATATAATTCCTGTACATTTACTATTTAATCACTGAAGACACACACACACACACACACACACACACACACACACACACACGCACACGCGCGCGCACATGCACGCACGCTCCTTTTATGGGTGTCCCATATTTTGAGAAGGGAAAATATATTGGTAAGGATCCTTTGTGCCATCCTCCATAAGGCCTGAAATTCTTCCCAACTGCTACTTAGAGGCAAATTTTCTATCTTCACTGGCCAGATTGTCCCCTGAAGTAATTGAAACCTATAAGCCTTGGATAGAAAGCTTCTCTGTTCTATTGATTATAATAGAGCAATCTGAGCTTAGGTGACAGTACTCTTTGAGGGAGGAAGGGTTAGCTTAGCTTATATAAAATATATACAAATGCACATTTGCGTATATATATATTTTTAAAAGGTTTTGTGCCTGAGTGGCTCAGCTCCTGACTCCATAATTACAGTTAATATAGTTAGCCTGGCTGAGGCTACCTGGTCATTCTGACAAGAGTCAGGATAATATTCACTGGGTTTCATGACAGGAAAACACAATGACATCCCACCCCAACCTGCACCCTTCACCCCCACTGGAAACCCCACTCCTATGCCCAAGATCCTACAGCATCAAAGCCAGAAGTTAATGCACCATGCTATAGATAGTGGGACAGTGGGGGGGGGGGGTGTTTGTTTGTTTGTTTGTTTGGGGGAGGGTATTTTTGATTTTTGTTTGTTTGTTTGTTTGTTTTGCCAGTGATGAGAAAAGACACTGTCCATAAACTTCCCTTACTTTGTTTTAAGCAGACTCTGGAGAGAAAGAAAACAGCATAGGTGCTGTTAAATTTTCCTCATGCTGTAGCTGCTGATATGCTTTATATTTGGGAAGAACATAAAATTCCTCCACTTTACCTCCCACTCACTGCCCACCTTTTGGTCACCCCCGTCACAGTCCTTCCCCTATACCCCCTTCCCTTCTCCTCTGAGAGGGTAAGGCTAACTGGGAGTTTCCCTACCTTGGCACTTCATGTATCTACAAGGCTAGGTGCTTCCTCTCCCACTGAGGCCAGACAAGGCAGCTCACCTAGAAGAACATACCCCACGTACAGACAACAGCTTTTGAGGTAGCCCCTGCTACAGTTGTTAGGGCCCCACATAAAGACCAAGCTGCACATCTGCTACATATATTCTGGGAGGCGTACATCCAGCCCATATGTGTTCTTTGGTTGGTGGTTCCGTCTCTGAGAGCCCCAAGGGTCCAGGTTAGTTGACTGTTGATCTTCCTGTGGAGGTCCTATCCCCTTTGGGCCCGCAATCCTTCCTTCTATTCTTCCATAAGTGTTATTGAGACTAGCAGGGGGAGGAAGGAGATGAAGAGGCAAAAGAGCCCTTGCTTCTTCATGATCATCTGTTCTTAGCATGACTGGATGAAAGCACCAGCAACCTGCAATCTTGTTTTACAGGGGGACCAGAGGTGACATGGTGGGCTTTCTACAAGGAATTGAAGCTGGTAGAGGAACTCTGGGATCAGAAATGTTTGTGTCTACGTCCAGGTTTGCTCCACCTATGCCAGCTGTATGACTCTAAGCAACTGGCTTGAAGCCTCTGGATTCCACTTGGCTCATCTGTGAGATGTAGGGCCACTTGTGTTAGGTAAGGGGTCCTAGAGTTAAAGAGGACACGAAAGAAAAGGGATGTGCCAGGTGATAACTATCCAGTCAGTGGTAGTTCCTTTCTTTCTGTCATCCAGCATCTTTATCTCCTTCAAAGCTGCATTAATGGGAAATACGAGAAAAACATGTTCCCTGCTGTCCATTAAATAGGTAAGGATGGAAAACACAATACTAAGGGGCAACTACTAAGGTTGTCTATGCCCCTGAGGATGGATAACCCTACACATGTTCATATGGGTATCATTGATTGGAGTTAGAGAGTTTTTTTTTAAATGCATAAAGTTAAGAGAGAGATGAGAAATATGTTGCTGGAAGAAAGCTGGAGAAAGGGCAAAGAGGATAGATAGGACCAAGAAACATTCTGTGTATACATGCTGTTATTTGTAGAAATTTTGGAAAACACAATATAGAAAAAGAAATGCAATAAATTAAGGTATGGATTTGTAGAAGACCATGCAAATCAATAAGCATACATAATGACTATGTACTTCATAAAGTACACAGACAAAGGGCCCTGACTTTAAAGCCTGGAGCACTGGAAACCCTCCCCTCAAGGATGTCTGCATTCTTGAATCTGGGTAGGTTTATGATTTCTTTAGTACCAACCAGGCATCCTACCATCCAGTAAAAGGGAGACATCTTTTGGATTTGGTCATTTGCTAGAACAAATGGTAGAACTCAGGAAATCACTGTACCTGCTGCCATCATTTTATTATAAATATTTAAATAATGAGTAGCCAGGTAAACAGGGGCATAAGCAAAGACTGGGGGGAGGGGGGGGTACCAGAGCAGGAGCTCTCTGGGAACTCAGTATGCAGCCCAGTACATCATTACGTCCACCAATCAGGAAATACAATCAATCTCATGATTTAGCACTTTTATTTTTTTTCTTTCAAAGCCTCATTGCATATCATTGGCTACATTATTGAACTTGACTCTTCAAGCCTTTCTTCCCTCTCCAGAGCTCACGGGTGGGGCTAAAAGCTCCACTTCCCTAATCACATTACTGCTTTTTTCTGGCAATGAGTCTCCATCCAAAAAGCTACCTCCACAGTGAACTAATCCTTTATGCTTTAACATAAATTCACGTTTTTAAGGGCCTATTATGAATAACAATAGACACTCTGATCACTCAGAAAATTCTAAGAAATTTTAAAGCTCTGAGCGAAGAAACAGAGACAAAAAGCTAGATAAGTTCTTCCTATATCGCAGGTTATGAACTGCTCTGACATGCAGAGAACTGCTAAATTGATCCATGTAACTCATAAAAGACCACACAGCTTCCATCCTGTTCAATAAGATGCTCATGTCCAGAGCATTGAGTCATAAATATTATAAAAGAAAAGTTCAATTTTATAAAAACTCCATGCTGTAAAAGCAACCCAGTATAATACAGGCAGCCTGGCAAGTAGTCATAGCTTGTGAGTCATACCATCATTGGCAGGAAATGAGCCTTCTAGCCACCTCTAGCCATTGAGTCTCTGCTAAATCCCCAGATAATGTGAATCAGGAAAAAAAAAAAAAAAAAAAAAAAACAGCCTTCCTGTTATCTGAATTTCTGACCCACAGTGTTGTGATCATAAAAAGAGAAAGAGCTATAAGAATATGTTCTAGCAGGGTGTGGGAGGAGGGGGTGCTTCAGCAGACCCATCCTTCCCCCCTGAGAGACAAGCCACACACTGGTATAGTATAGAACAGAACAGAGTTTATTTAGGACATGGGGAGGGGAGTTAAGAGAGTAGTAGAGGCAGAGAAAGGCAGAGAGGAGGAGAGAGTAGAGAAGTAGAGGCTGGCCATGACTATGTGGAGAGAGGGGAGGAAAGAGGGGGAGCAAGGGTGCAAGAGGCAAGAGAGAGGCAAGAGCCTAAGAGCCTAAGAGAGAGAGGAGGGGCCCAGCAGTCCCTTTCCTACTGGGCCAAGCCTACCTGGCTGTTGCCAGGTAACTGTGGGGAGGAGCATACCTGGCAGCTGCCAGGAACTGTAGGGGTGGAGTCCAGACAGAATACCAACACACAGAATCAGGCATAATAAAAGGCTGGGCAGTTGATAGAATTAGGCAACTTCCAACACAGCAAAAATAAGCAGAACACACTAGGACATGTGGGGCTAAAAAAGCACAGCAGACCGGGGCCAATCCAGGATTGGGTGTTAGACTTTATTCCATTGGAAAAAAAAAAAAAAAAAAAAAAGCTTTAGGTGGGGAAGGATACATCAGAGTTTGAGTTAAGTTTGATTTCTGGCTATAAGAAGAAAGTTGAATTTTCAGGATGTTTGGAATCAGAGAAAATGGTAAGAGTCTAAAGAAAGGTACCAAGAACAGTTACTAGAAGGATAATGATAAAAACACCAACAGGGAAGGGCTTAGAATGTAAGCTGAGCAGAAAGAAGAATCAATGCTGAATGCAGGCTTGTGGGGACCAAGTGTCTGGGATATTAATGGGGCCGTTCATTGAGAGCCAAAATATTAAAGGTCTAAGAGTTGAAGTGGAAGATTCTAGATATGTCACGTGATGCAGGCCCATGTGGTGTTTGCTAAGGCAAGACACATGGGAGGACACGTGATGTTTGAAGAGAGTATAAACAGCACTCAACAGACAGTGATTTGCATAGCTAGCTTCGCAATGCTTCCTGTGTCTCCCATCTTCAATTCATTGAGAGAGGCAGGGCAAAGAACATCTCCTGAGGTCTTGGCCACTCCCGCTGACTCGTGCTGATTCAGTGGAGGCCTGGCTGTTTCTGCTGGATCATGTCACCAACTGCTGATTTGTGGCTGATATCCTGACTCAACTGGACTACTGGTGTCCTGACACAGATGGGAATCACCTCAAATAACTACTTCTAGACAGGCCCACATCCCCTGGCACTATTTACCATCCTTTCTCCCCTGCCTTTGGATGGTGGACTAGAGGGGGGTGTTGAAGTGTTTATGAACCCTTATTAAAAGTAAGTTTAAAAACAAACAACAATCTAAGCTTACAGATAGTGGACAAGGTACGGCGGTGAGAATACCTGAAGCATGGCAAGGGACTAGTTAGGGTGGGAAAAATGATCGGAGATTAGCAAAACAACAGCCTCTATCTTTAAATCGGGGACTAGATCAAATCATTCAGGAAGATGATATAGACTAAGGAAGCTTGATGATCTCTGGGGAAGACCGTATGAGAATTTCAGAGTGTGATGCCCAAGGAAACAAAGAAACGGAGAATGAGAGGAAGAAACATGGACTTAGTTATGAGTTAGCGTTCCCTCTCTTCACACTGAGCAGAGAGGAGAGGCCAACCACATCTCACAGCCTTTCCCGGGCTCTGGAGATAGAAATTTGAATACACAGTCATTTCATCATTCACATTCACAGGCTGATTTAAAAAAAAAACGTATGAAACAATATAGTGGAAAAGTACATAACAGAATTATAGTTCAGTGCACATTGCCTCAAGGAAAAAGATATTGACGTCTTAGTGAGGAAAAAAAAGAAGTCTTCAAGGACCCAGTATATCATGCTTTTGTCTGTTAAAATGGCAAGTGAGCCCCTCTGATCCAGATCTCTTCCCATGGCCAAGCCCTGAGGACAGTGGGAGTTCAGAGGATAAGAGTGTTTGATGAGCTTGGCATTTAGCATCCTCTGGAGAGTCTGAAACAGACAGTGTGTGGAGGTGTGTGTGTGGTGGGTGTGTGCACACATGCATGTGTGCTGTGTGTGTATGTTATGGGAATGACTGTGTGCCACTATGTGTCTCTGTATGTGCTGTGTGTGTGCATGTATTTGTATATGGTGTGTATGTGATTGTGTGTGTTAGTGTGTGTATATATGTGGTGTGTGATGCGTGTATCTATGTGTGTATATTGTGTAGGATGTGTGTAATGGCAGTCTGATGAGTTATACATGTGCTGTGTGGTGTGTATGTCTGTTAGTGTATTTGCGGTTTTGGTGTATGTGGGTTTATGTGTGTGAGAGAGCTTTATGTGTGTGAAATGCGTGTGAGAGGTGTGTGTTTGTGTGTGTGTGTGTGTGTGTGTTTGAGAGGGATGTGTATGAGAGAAGGGTGTGTGTGTGAGAGAGAGAGATAGGTGTGGGGTGATGAGCATTGTAATCCTACTGAGAAAGGAAAGACAAGTGCCAGTCCTCAAGGGAAACTGGACCCTTCGTATTTGGCATCAGTGCATCTAATCTGTAAACTGCCTCTCTGCACACAAGACCTCCTTGCTATTGTTCTGACCCTGTGCCATTATGCGAAGTGGAGAGCAATTGAAAGAAGCATTTATTGCTGCCTTGAATGGAAATCCAGAAGGCAGAATTGTTCAGGAGCTAAAAGCAATTTATTCATGGGCTTTCATTTTTCCTGAAGGTGGAAGAGTTCCTCCCTCCCCCTTCCTCTGGCTTTCCATCAGCGAGTTTCAGGGCAGGTGTGTCAGGACTGCGGGTTGGTTTCACTCCAGATGGTTTCAAGTAATTGCACAGATTTCAGAGTTTATACAACCCTGAGTTTTATCTTTAAGGTAATCGTTAGAAGTATACAAACAAAAATTTCTTTTCAACGTTTAATGCACAAAACTACCTAAGTACCATTCATATGACTAATAATGCAATAAGAAACCTAACTATTCCAAACATTACATGCATGGGGGTGAGGGATGGAGTTAGAGAGACAGCAGGACAGTGAGGGCTAACTGGGGGTGAGCCTTTGCCTTCCAGGGCTAGAGAGAGGGCAGGAATGCAGCTGAGTGTCCTGGAATACACAGGACACAATTCCACGGCAAGACATTTTCCAGCCGGGATGCCCAGAGTGCCTTAGTGAAGTGATTAGCAGCTTGCTTTTTTTCCTACATAAATTAAGCCTCATCACAGAACCATCATGCCTCAGGGCTGACAAGACATTCTGGTCACCACGTAGTCTCTTATGCCTTGACATACTGTTTCAGGATGGCAGGGGTGGGCTTGTATGCCTGCAATTTTACTAGGCAGGCTTGCTTGGATTAGGGAGAAATCAGGGAGCATATGACTCTATGATAGAGCTACAAAAAAAAAAAAAAAAAAAAAAAAAAAGCCTTCCTAGTGCTGTGACTAAAAGAAGATAACCCCTCAAGCTAGCAACAGAAGGAGACTGCCTGCATGAGGAGACAACAAGAAAGAAAATATGCTTAGTGTTCCGTTTGGAATGAGGTGCCTGCTGGATACAACTCTAAACTCATCTTGTAGACTTTAGTACCAGAATGGAAAATGGGCTTTAACCTCTAGGCAGTGTTGAGAAACAGATGCCTGATGATCCCAGAGAAGAATTTTTGACCCAACAACAGGTTTCTTGCATGTGTCAACAGCATTTTCCAGGGGGGGGGGGTGTGTAAAATTGTACTTCGTATCTTGTTGAAGGATGGAGAAAACATCTACATTATCCTGCAGCCTCCCTGAGACTTCACCTCATCTGCTTGGCCACACTCCCAGCTGGAGCTCCTGATACTCAAATTCTCTCTGCCTTCCTGGTGCTTAGGAATTCACTGGTCTAACAGATAGCATGGGGTCCCCTCCCCCGTCACATGGCTCACTGGGCAGCACACATCTTTGTAGAGATTTCTGCAGACTTCATCTTTGTCCACAGTAAAAGAAGCATAAGTTGAGGAACAGGCAAGCTTGCTGTTGAATCCAAACTACATCCCTGACCAGGTGACCATGGCAAGATCTGAACTTGAAATCACAAGTCGCGAATAGAGAAAGAAGGAGACAGTACTGTTGTTGAGAATTAGCTATAACACATTCAAATCTGCCCACACCATGCCTGGTTTGTGGTAGGTGCGCATTCAGATGGACATTGCCGCGGTGTTACTGCTGGGAGGAAACACCTAGAAGCTGTATTTCCAACTATTTTCAGTGTCTGCTGATAGCCATGCTAAGCCAAGTTGTAGGACTATTCCCTGTGCTAGTCAAGCTGGTAGTAAACTGACAAAGGCAGTCACATGTGATGGAGGAAAAGGAAAGTAGAAACATAGAGGGAAATGGTTTTTCCTAGAGGGAAACAACTTTAGAGTCAGTGCCAGTCTTTCCATAGTTCCTGGGTCTCTTCACAGTAGAGAAAGTAGAAGAGAATGAATATTCTTACTGGAATAAGGATGTGGAAAAAGGTGATTCATGTGAATGCATGCACCTCAAACTTAATTAATTATTTTTTTATTTATTTACATCCCAAACACTGGTCCTCCTCCCCTTCTCTGAGAGGTTAGTCCCTCCCTGGTTATCTGCCCCCTACACCTTACCCTGGTGCATCAATTCTCTGAAGGATTAGGCACATCCAAATCACTGAGGCCACACAGGCAGCCTTGTTGGGGAATGGATGGCAACAGTCAGGCTACAGCTTTAGGAGAGAGGCTCCAACCCAGTTGTTGGGAGAACCATATGGAGACTGAGCTGCACATCTGCTATGTATGTGCAGGGGACCTTGGTCCAGCTGTTGTATTCTCTTTGTTTGGTGGCTCAGTCTCTGTGAGCTCCCAGGGGTCCAAGTTAGTTGACTCTGTTAGTCTTCCTGTGGGTTCCTGTCCCATTCAGAGCCTTCAATCCTTGCCCAACTCTTTGAAGAGGGTCCCAGACTCTGTCCAGTGTTTAACTGTGGGTATCTGCATCTGCTTTAGTCAGCTGCTGGGTAAAGCCTCTCAGAAGACAATTATGCTCGTGTCTGGAAGCATAACAAAGCATCATTAATATCTGTTGTTTCTGTTGATGTTGAAGACCAGCCTTTTTGGGGGGGGTGAAAGCTTCAGCAGGTATTTGTTAAATCCATTGGGTTCATAACATCTGTTAGTTTCACTTTGTATTTGTTTAGTTTTTGTTTCAATGACCTGTCCATTTGTGAGAGTGTAGTGTTGAAGTCCCCCAATATTATTGTGTGGGGTTCAATATGAGATTTGAGCTCTGGTAAAGATGCTTTTATGTATGTGGGTGTCTTCATTTGTACAGAAATGAGACATAATTTTGGTGGATTTTTTTTCATTTGATGACTATGAAGTTATACTTCCCCATCTCTTTTGATAACTTTTAGCTGAAAGTCTATTTTATTAGATATTAGCATGGCCAGTCCAGCTTGTTCCTTGGGTCTATTTGCGAGGAAAACCTTTTTCCAGCCCTTTACTCTGAGGTAATGTTTACATTGCTGAGGTGGGTTTCTTGCATGCAAATGTTTGATGGATGTTGTTTAAGTATCCAATCTGTTAGCTTGTATTTGGTTTTTTGGTTTTTGTTTTTGTTTTTTGTTTTTGTTTTTGTTTTTGGTGAATTGGGTCCATTGATGTTGAAAGATATTAATGACCAAGATTGTTGCTTCCTGTTGTTTTGATGTTGGAGGTGGTACTCTGTGTGTGTGTGTGTGTGTGTGTGTGTGTGTGTGTGTGTGTGTGATTCTTCTTTTGGTTTTGCTGTGAGATGATTAATTTCTAGTGTTTTTTGGGGTGTAACTACCCTCTTTATTGTTTGACTTTTTCTTCTAGTATCCTATGTAGGGCTGGATTAGTAGGAAGGTTTTATTTAAATTTGGATTTGTCATGGAATATCTCAATTTCTCCATCTATGGTGACTGAGAGTTTTGCTGGGTATAATAGTCTGGGCTGTTATCTGTGGTCTCTTTGGGTTTGCAAGACATCTGTTCACTGTCTTCTGGATTTTAGAGTCTCTGATGAAAAGTAAGGTATAGTTCTGATAAGTCTGCTTTTATATGTTTCTTGGCCTTTTTTGCTAGTAACTTTTAATATTCTTTCCTTGTTCTGTACATTTAGTATTTGATTATTTGATTTTCCAGCCCTTTGAACTGGGATATCAAGGGTTTGCTGTAGTAGAAGAGGTGGGTTCTGGTGGTGCCATATTCCACTGGCTTCTGTTGCTTATGTTCTTGCACTTGTCTTTTGCCATTTGGTTGTCTTTACTATTGGCTGGCCTAGGTGTCCTGGGTTGGAGCAGCTCTCCTGAGATCCAGGTAGAGCTGTGGGGTAGGGGATGATGCATCAATATGAGACTGCAGTAATAGACGTGGACCAGAAGGAATCTAATTAATTAATTTTTCAAAACAATGCCTTCTTATCCATAGATACCTTTAATACATAATCAGGTACTGTGTGAGTGATGCATTTTTCTTTTATTTACAGCCACGCCCTATTTAGCAATTATGCCTCTGATGTTAATATTGATTGCCAACTCAGTAGGAATTAGGGTCACATAAGATCTTACCTCTGTAAGAGCATTTCCAGAGAGGTTTAACCAAGGTGGGACCATGCATGTGGGCGGTGTCATCCTATAAGCTGAAATCTCAACCAGAATAAAAGGAAGGATGCATGAGCACATTCATTTCTGTGATTTCCAGCTGCATATTCAGTGTGGCTGGCCACCTCACCCTCCTGCCACCACTGCTGGTGCTACCCTAGCTGCCACATCTTAATGGTCACAATGGAATGTACCCAAACCTGTGAGTCAAAATTGACCCTTTCTTACTTAGGTCACTTGTGTCTGGTATTTTTATCACAGCAAAGAGAGAGATAACTAGTACAATCCTGTCTTAGGATTTCTTTTGCTGTGATAAAATAACATGACTAAAAGAAAGTAGAACAAATTATTTACTTCATCCTATATTTCCCAAATCATACTCCATAGCTCAGGGTAGTCAGGACAGGAACTCAAGACAGAAACCTGGAGACAGGCACTGAAGCAGAAGCTGCAGAGAAATGATGCTTCCTAGCTTGCTCCCCATGGCTTGTTCAACCTGCTTTCTTATACCATCCAAAACAACTTGACCACAGTTATCTGGTTCACCCTTATCTACTTTAATCATGAAAATGCCCCCACAGGCTTACCTACAGGCCAATCGACTGTGGGCATTTTTTTCAGCTGAAGTTCCCTCTTCCCAAATGACTCTAGCTTGGGTCAACTTGATAAAATACTACCCAGCACAGAATAAAGCTAAAAATAAAGTTTGTATCTTCAAGAGAGTAATGGGAAGGGATAAATATAATCATTATTTTTTTTGGTCTCTATAGGTTCAGGATCCCTAGAGATAGCAGAACTCATTGATGCTCTGCGGGGCTGCAGTTGTTTGGGAAGAGTGGGGAGGGAGGGAGCCCACGTCCAGCCAGAGTTCCTGTGCTCTGGGCAGGCAGACACGGAAGGACTGTTGGATGCTTTCCACAGGGCCCCAGGTGGCCATCTGGCTGTGTGAAGCCACTGACCCCACACAGCAGGAGGTGGACAAGGGGGCAGCCCCCAGTACCAGGTTCTCAGTCTCTGGCACCTCACACTGGATATGGCAGAGGAGCTGAAAACAGAATGGGGGGCCCCCGGGGCAACACTCTCGACCTGGAGATACAGGAAGAGGGTCCTTAGTCCAGGCCTTGATGAACAGAGACAGTCTATGATTTTAGAGCTTTATTGTAGAAAGGCAGGGGGAAAGAAAAAAGGTAGAAAGAGAGAGACACTAGCCATGGCCAAGAGAAAGAAGGGGGAAAAGGAGAGAGAGAAGAAAAGCTAGAGAGTAAGAAAGCTGAAAGAGAGAGAAGTAGAAGCTTAGAGAGTAAGAGAGAGAGAGAGTAAGAAGACGAGAGCAAGGTGGGGACAAGCAGCCCCGCTTATGGTGGGACTGTTATCTTGTTGTTGCTAGGTAACTGGGAGGAATCTAGCCTGAAGGTCAGAAGCTTGGGACATTGTCAACGTGACTACTAGTCACAAGCCTCTTCTGTGGGAGCTGTGGGGGCAGTAACTTCGATAGGAGCCAGGGGTCCAGGAAACATGGGGGAACGCCTTCCATCCCATGTAGGTGAAAATTATCACCACCAGGTCCTACCAGGGTTCACAACCTCAACTCGACTGGAGACCAAGCTGTCTGTGCATAACCCATTGCCCCACAATGATCAAGGTCCTATTATTAGAAATGGTGCCATGCATATACACATATACATATACAAATGGTGCAAATATAATACACACATAGACTCTTGGGCCCTTTGAGCCATCTGTGAATTATGCATAATATCTCGTATAATATAACTACAGCATTCACAGTTAAGTTGTGTTCAGGGCAGTGACTAAAGAAAGGGTCTGATTCATTCAGATTCATTTTTTAATACTTCCAGTCCACTGTTGGTTGAATACATTGATATGGAACCCAAAGATATGGAGGACTGAATGTTCTGAAACTGAGTCCTTAGACTGAATGAAGTTCAATTGTGGAGAGACTTCAGTTGTGGAAAAGACCGCAGTTGCATCAATGTTTTAATTATTTTTTAAAAAATAGCCTTTTGTCTATGAACCTAGTAGCCATTCCTTTTTCTGTACTGTAGACCAGGCTAGTTTCAAATTCAGATACGAAGTTATGCACCACCCTACCTGATTCTAGTGATCATTCTTTGTTTGTTTTTTTTGTTTTTTGTTTTTTGTTTTTTGGGGGTTTTTTTGGTTTTGTTTTTGTTTTTGTTTTTTTTTTTTTTTTTTTTTGAGACAGGGTTTCTCTGTATAGCCCTGGCTGTCCTGGAGCTCACTTTGTAGACCAGGCCAGCCTCAAACTCAGAAATCCGCCTGCCTCTGCTTCCCGAGTGCTGGGATTAAAGGTGTATGCCACCATGCCTGGCCTCTAGTGACCATTTTTAACACTATTAGAATTCCAACTTTCAGAACTGAAAAAATAAAGCAACCATTACTATAGGCCCAGAGAAATGCACCATATTTGAACGGGACTCCTGTCTGTACCAGCAAAGGTGGACTTGGCAAAGTACACTTGCACTTTGGGTCTTATTTAGTCATTTTTAACACAGGAACACTCCCCTCTCCCATGAACGCTATTACATAAAATTATGCATTTGAATCATTTGTGATGACAGATATCTATCTAGCTAGATTCTTATTTTATCTTTTCTTGAAAAAGTCTTATTGCAACTTATTGCAACTGGGAGGTCTGCCATTTTCTGAAGGGAAACAGAGGAGGAGTGGATCTCAGGGAGAGGAGAGGTAGAGCTAAGAGGGAGACAAGAGGAGGGAGAAGAAACTGAGGTTGAGATGAAGTATATGAGGGAACAAAAAACTAAGTTACAAGCCAGGCTTGGTGGCGCACGCCTTTAATCCCAGCACTCGGGAGGCAGAGGCAGGCGGATTTCTGAGTTCAAGGCCAACCTGGGCTACAAAGTGAGTTCCAGGACAGCCAGGACTATACAGAGAAACCCTGTCTCGAAAAAAACCAAAAATAAATAAATAAATAAATAAATTAATTAATTAAAAAAAAAAAACTAAGTTACATGGTGTGCCTGTGGCTCCAGCTCTGCTTCCTTGCCAGGCTACTCACTGTCTTCGTACAATCCCTAAACTGAACATTTGTGCACACACACACACCCCAAGCAACATTAGGATACATGTCTTCACTCAGACAGATTTCCAGATAGTGTTCTATTGGACTTCAGAATATAGTCCTCCCAGCCATTGTCTCCCTAATGGTGATAAAACTTCCGTAATTATCCCAATTACTCCTCATCTTTCAGAGACCATTGTATCTTTTACACCCAACCTCCAACATCTTCTTTTTAAAACCTTGCCTGGAAGGTTTTATGGTCCAAATATCCTCAATGCCAAGATTGGGTTTTCTGTGCTGCCAATCTCCTCTGCCCTAGTATGGCTTCCTATGTCTCAGTACTCGTCTTTGGGTGCCATGTGTCATGCCACACTTCTTTCAGGAGCCATCAGATCTTCTAAATCACAATTTTTTGTATTTTGGAGCACCTCAGAGTATCCAGTATTATATTTTTTCAGGCAATAACATGTACCATATGCATTTGCTGAAGATATACAAATTCTAGATTTCCATCAGTTTTAAATACAGGGAGAAAAATCTTAACCCACTCAAAGCTAACATCAGACATTTGGAGGGAACATAGTCAGAAATGAAGATGATTTTGTTCATCAACCAAAATTAATAAGACATGCAGTCTAGTTTGGGAGCAGAGGACAGATGAAGCAATGTGTGGGGAGGGTCTTTCTTGGGAGGTGTAATAATGTATGAGCTGACAGTGAAAGGCAGAAGGAACAGGGCGTGCGGAGAGCTGGAAGACAGCTCTCCAGGCAGGAGCCAGTGGACACTGAGATTCAAGAAATAGCTGCGGGTCTGTGCTAGCGAGGCAGCAGTTATGAAGGTAGGAGAGGACAGCCAGTATAGGCTAAATAGACCAACAAGTGCTTTGACTGTATTGAAAACATAGCATCTCATTTCACCTGACAGAAAGATAGAGGACACACAAATTTATACTTTTAATTGTATCCTGAGATTCTCTGAAGAAAAAAGAAGATGGTGGCCCACGGTCTATAAAATTGGGCCTTCTCAATCTATAACCATTCCAGCAGGCAGAGTTGAAACACTTAGTATGTTATTATTATTATTATTATTATTATTCATACTTAGCCTTGCTTGTATAAATGTATGTATTATGTATGTATGTATGTATGTATGTATGTATACTGTATACTTGGGACTTACACTTTAAAAGAGACAGAGACAAGGAAGACTATAGTACTTCAGAATCTCCTTATCAATACTTACACATACATTAAATGAGAATACTTACCGAGTGTACTGTTGCCAGGAATTGTACAAAGAGTTGAGATCAGAATAAACATTTGGTTTCTGCTTAAATGGGGAAAAATTAAATAGCCAATAGTCTAGGGCAGTTAATTTTCCTTTAACATAACAATATCTGTTCACCAGGAAATAGTGAATAAAGTGGCTTATGACACAGGATCCTGTAAAAATAAAATATTAAAAAACATTTGCCACAGAGATTAGCACATGGCTAGGTACATTTTTGACAATTTGTATTTAAAGAGATCTTGATGTCATAAATCAATACTATTAGAATTGCGCCACCACAGGTGATTACCTGCCTTATAACCAAGGCTTGTTTGAACTACAGATGTCCAAGGATTATGGGATAGATTTACAAATGTTTTGCTGTGGGTAAGAGAGCAATTTCTTAGTAGATTACCTGAGCCAGTTCAGTGCACCCTTCAGTTACATGTGTGCCTGCTTCTGTATAGTGTGTTTTATTCCATCAAAAGAACTGTGCTGGAATCTAGAAGCAAAATAGATATAACTATTAATTTCTATGTCCAGAGAAGAGATAGCAACCTGATTATGATCAATAGCAGAGCAGTATCTAATAACCCACCGAGAGTCGGTATCACTTTCTCCCACACAAAACAACAGTGAAATGAGATATCCGATATATAGTGGATGGTTACATCATCTGTATTTTGAAAAGTAATATAAGCTTTATGAGAAATAGTCCCTTTTCCTGAATTGATCTTGGATAGCATTTATTGAATTTCATAAAGCTAATAATTATAATGGTTTTTATTAATCACTCACCACGTCTCTATCCTAAGCATGCCACATTCAGTCTTTTGACAGCCAGATAAACTAGTCTATTATCTCTGTTTATATGTAGTATAACCATGGCTTGTGAGTCACTTAGGGAGCTGTTGGTGACAGACAGGCATTTAAAATCCCAGCCATGCTCATTGCAACGGCCCCGTACATCTCTGCAAGTGTGAGCCTGTATTCAACCAACCCAAAGCTGTAGCTTCAGACGTGCTTCCTTCTGGGTGAGCTAGGAATTCTCTTTAGCAGCTGTCCTGATAGAGATGAGCAGCTTCATAGCTCCAAAGGCTCTGATGCTGAACCTAGCTCCACCAATAATCCAAAGGGAGCTTTCTCCAGTGTCGAGCATCCAATGCCAGGCTTTTGCCAAAGTGTAGTGCAATGGAATTCTCAAGCAAAGTATAGTCCCGCTGCCTGAGAGTGCCACGCTCTTTCTGTGAAACCAGCAATTCTGTACACTTCTGGAGTCCGCTATTGCTTCTAAGCATGCTGGATTTTTAAAGCATTTTTCTACAAGAAGAGGGTGGAGGGAAGCAAGCTCGGAAAAATCCCAGTATTTCTACTGCCTTTGCCAAATTTGACATCTTTGAAAGTAACTGTGAGAAGCACGCACAGTCTCTGCCAACTGCATGATTTAGCAGCTATAAAATCCCTCGGAATCAAACCCATTTTGAAATAAAAAGGAGCCTGCTTGAGAATTCCATTGCACTGTTGGATACCTACTCAAAGATCAATCACCCCTCTTCATTCTGTATTCCTGGTATATTTTTAAGTTTAATCTTTTTTTTTTTTTTTTTTTTTTTTTTTTTTTTTTATTTATTTTTTTTTTTTAGTGTAGAATTTTAAAAAGACTAAAGACTGAGCAAGAAGGAGGAGGACATTGAGTGTGAACAAAGAGGTTTTTTAGACTCTGCACAATAGAATCGGAA
>NC_034609.1:20336700-20393430 GCF_900095145.1 Mus pahari | reverse complement strand
CCATTGCACTGTTGGATACCTACTCAAAGATCAATCCCCCCTCTTCATTCTGTATTCCAAGTATAATTAAAAGTTTATTCTTTTTTTTTTTTTTTTTTTTTTTTTTTTTTTGCAGCTTACCCATTTAGTTAAGGGTAGAATTTTAAAAAGACTAAAGACTGAGCAAGAAGGAGGAGGACATTGAGTGTGAACAAAGAGGTTTTTTAGACTCTGCACAATAGAATCGGAAACGATGGTCTATTTTCTTTTCAGCTCTCTTCCCCAACGGTACAGTACCTAGATTCTCAAAACCTGAGTGTCCTTTCCCCTGAAGGAAAATAGCCTCTCTCTGTGGGCTGCCTAGTTGGATAAAACAGCTGTGTTTCCTACTCCACAGGGAATTTCTTTAGATGAAAGTCTATTTTTTTTTTAAGTCTGAATATGATTGGGTGAGCAGAAGGCTAAACACATTGCTTATGGTCTGGCCTCCAATGACAACTGAGAAAAAAAAATGTGTTCATAAAATGTGGTACAAAAGCAATTAGCTATCTTGAAACTGAAATAACGTTGTAAATCAAATGCTGGCTGTAAGGAAATGCAAAGGTGCAGACAGCACTGGCTCTCAAGAGAACAAAAATAAAAGTGCTTGAAGCTGAGTTTCTGATGCTCTGCAGTAGGAACAGGGGTGCGCCTTGAATCTCATTTTGAGTTTATTCAAGTGCTTTTAATTATGACATATGCACAGGCTCTTTCTTCGCATAACACTCATATACTACATGTTTAAAGGTGGAAGCAAGGGAAGAGTACATTCTTTTCACAGTAAAGATATTTATAAAGGACCAATATGCATTCACCTATATATCTACTGAGAAAATGTTGTCAGATATGAGCTAAATTCTGCTTGTGAAATTTTCCTTTCTTAAAAAATTGTTATAACATTTTACTTTCCATTTCCCTAGCTATTCACCCCTAAAGAATTGTACCTTGAGCCGGGTGTGGTGGCACAGGCCTTTAATCCCAGCACTTGGGAGGCAGAGGCAGGCGGATTCCTGAGTTCGAGGCCAGCCTGGTCTACAGAGTGAGTTCCAGGACAGCCAGGGCTACACAGAGAAACCCTGTCTCGAAAAAACCAAAAAAAAAAAAAAAGAATTGTACCTTGAAACCATTCGTAGGCTCTACATTTTTTTTATGATTGTATTTTTCTAATTTTAACTGCAAATAGTATCTTATAGGTAGCCCAACTTGATTTCAAGATGATGAGCTGATTTATCAGTGTATTCAAAGGGAAGGGTCAGGGAAGTTTGGCCAGGAACAGGTTTGAACTTGTGCCAGCATAAGACAAGATCATGGGTGTACCGTGTGTTTACCCTGAACAAACCAAGTTGCTGAATTGTGTTCAATGTCTCGGATACAAATTCTATCAAATCATAACATCACAGAATGAAACTTCTTGATAAACCACAATAAACTGGAGAGGGAAGAGAAAAGAGAGAGGGGGGAGGGTTAGGCCATGGAAAAATTTAGAAATAATTTAGAAATAGAAATAATTTGAGAGAAAACCATAAATTTAAATGTGGGTTATTAGTGAAGAGACCATACAGCTTATCATCTAACATAAATAAATTATCATGAGACTCCAAAGATCACCATTAATAATTACTTTGAGAGAATATGCAAAAACTGGGATAGATGGCTATACTTACATATTTGCAAAACACACACTCTCTAAACAACATATAAATAATAGAAGCATACTGAGGGGGGGGTTCATTTTGAAAACAGCTGTGCCTTGACTCTAATCCTGGTGGCATTCTGGTTACGTACTATTCCCATACCTTTCTTCCTTATATGAGAAACTAGTACATCTAACTTGGATAAAGTATTTTCAGTGCACCCAAAATCATAGCCTACACATCACAGTTTCAATCAGCCTTATATCACTATAACTAAATACTTGACATGGGCTACTTGCATATAAACAGAGGATTGCATTGTCTATGGTTCTGGATGTTCTAGTCCAAAATCAGGCAGTACCATTGTTTGTGCCTCTCCTGGGGCCAGAACACCATGGTGGAAACACGTGGAATGAATGTTCAAAACTTGAGCCAAGAAGCAGTGAGATTGAAACCAGGATCCTACAATCTCTTTTAAGGACACTCCCTAAGGGCTTCCCCTAAGGTTCCAACTCAAAATGACCTAATGCTCCACTTCCCACACTGTCACCTGAGACACAGGGACCACCAGACATACTCATGCAAGCCGCAGCAAATGCTGAATAGCTTTTCACTAAAGACCAAAGTTCTATCCTGCTGCCCATTTCCTATTTTACACATAAAGCAGTGGATTGAGCGAGGCTATGTTTTGCTCATGGCCATTTAGCAAGAAAGTGATAGAGCTGAAATACAATCCCTGACAGTCAGTCTTCTGTGTTCATACTCTTACTTGCATTTTAGACACAAAAAAAATAACACTTTTGCAGAGATGTCGTTAGGACTAAATGATACGCTGGCCACCAAGCACTTTGCCCATTCCCAAAACACAGTAGAAAGTAAAACTAGTTGTCATTAATGGAATTTTAAATACTACTTTGAAGATTTATTTTTTTATTGGTATGTATGTGTGTGTGCATAGGTACCCTAAGAGATCAGAAGAGGGTATCCATCTTCCAAGGCTGGAGTTGTGGCTGTTTGTAAGACACATGATGTCAGGGCTGGGAGTCATTCTTAAATACTAAGTCATCTCTTCAGTCAACTACAAGCTTAAACTATACAGGATAATAATCAACAAATCAGAGGCTGAAAATGTAGAAACTATATATTTCATATTTCTGGCTGTCTGGATCACAGTAATTCTTGGGTGTATGGTTGGTTGGTTGGTTGGTTGGTTAGTTGGTTAGTTGGTTGGTTGTTTGGTTGATTGGTTAGTTTAGTTTACTTTTTCATTTAAGGCCCTCAAGAAGTTTTGTTCAAGAAGGACTCCTTTTCAGGAAGTGAAATATTTCCTAAAAATGCATTTGACAAAAGTTAAGATCGATTCAAGTAAATAACTCTCAACCAAGCAGGAACAGGAAAAAAAAAAAAAAACCTTCCAAATGATTATACAGAACATCAAGGGGGAACATTTAAGGATCTTGCATCCCTGCAAAGAAAGCATTCCAGCAAAGATGAGCTGTACAAGGATGTCCAGTCCACTGTCATGATCATCCACCTCATCCTGCAGGTCTTTGCCAGTGCTATTAATCAAGGAAAGAAATACGTAATGGAAAGATGATGCAATTATTACAATTTCTTGATGAATTGTGCCCTTTATTAACAGGGAGTGTCCATCTTTATTTCTGCTGACTAGTTTTGATTTGAAGTCAGCTTTATCTGATGTAAAGATAGTGGTAAAATTATTACCACTTGATAATAATTTCTGTTTGGTTAGTAGCTTGACTCCATAGTTTGATATGCAATTCTTAGATGTCTTTGCTAACCAAGTGTTTCTTGGAGACAACAGATATATGTTTAAACACAGTCTGTATCTTTTTGTTGGTTAAGGTGAAGCCATTTATATTTAATGTGATTATAGAAAGGAAGTTGTTATTTCCTAAGAATTTGTCAGATGGTGTTTTGGATTGCTCAATGATTGGTTTTTTTTTTTTTCTTTCTCCCATACTAGTTTTAGGAGTCTTTTTGTTTTCTTGTTAATCTTGGTTAGGCATGGGACTTCATGTCCACTCCCCTTCTCAGGGCTGGGACCCTTCTCGATTGAAGCTGTGCAGGTCTTAGGTGTGGCACAGTCACTGTGAGTTCATGTGTGTATTGATCCTGCTGTGCCTAGCAGACACTGTTTCCATCACCCCTGCCTCTTACAATCTTTCTACCTCCCCTTCCACATAGATCTCTGAATCATGATGGGGAGGGTTTGATGAAGACATCCTATTTAAGACATAGTGTTCCAAAGTCTCTCACACTCTGAACACTGTCCAGTTGCAGGTCTCTGTGTTAATTCCCATCTACTGCAAGAAGAAGCTCCTCTGATGAGGGGTGAGTGAGGCGCTGACTTGTGGGTATAGCAGTATGTCATTAGGAGTCATTCCACTGCTAAGCTCCTCTACCAGATTAGGATTTCCTGTAGTTCCATGACCTATCCAGTCTCGGGTTCTTGGCAAACCTATTGTCAGGTATGGGTTTCTTTCCATGAAGCAAGCCTTTAACTAATTAAAAAATAATCTTTTACTCCTATAACACTTGTGCCACAGTTGCACTAGCATATCTTGTAGGCAGGTCACTGTTGTAGGGAAAAGCATTTGTACCTGGCTACTATTAATGATTACCTTTTTCATCTGGTAGGATACAGGGTACCTTCCAGAATCATGAATGCCAGTCAATAGAGATAAAGTTTCTAGTTAGATAACAGTTTGTCTTCTCCATGTTTGATGATATAAATAGGTGGGGGTTTTATTTTCAGTATCTCTATTTCCTTTCTTAATTTCCTGTTTATATTTTAGACTTCTATCTCATATAATTTATTTTTATTCAGTTTTGGAAATTATCTTTTAAGGGTCTCAAGTATATTCCCTTTGTTCATGCATCTGTTTGAGTTTTCTATATGGACATTACTTCTTTTAAAACAAAAAACTGAATTCTTTATCCAATAATTCATTTATCTCTGTAATTTTTAAGTCCATTGTAGAGAAGTTTGAAGTCTGAGAATAGGATGTGTTTGGTAATAATGTCATATTTGTATGTGTATCATGTTTTCTACATCTGTTGGCATGCATCTATCTTCCAGTGTTAGATTCTCTTTCTTCTGACTCTGATTGTTTTGTGTTTAAGGATTTTTTTAATGGGTCTGTCTGGGGTTCTAATATGAAAACTGGAGAAGCTTGGTGTCCATCCCCAGATGATATATCTGCCTGTGGGATATCCCCATACACATACATAAAGACCAAAAGAATGTACTACATGTCTTTCTCTTCAGCTCTCCACTGTATTTTTGACATTTTTCTTTTATTTTTTGAAATTACTATAAAGTTACATTATTTCTCCCTTCTCTTTTCTCCCTCCAAACTTTCCCATCTACTCTTCGCATGGACCCTTTTTTCGTTAATTATTGTTACTTGTAAGTCATAGAAATGGTCTTCCCCCAGGAAGACCACACCAAGTGTTTATCCAGTACCAAATGGACAGCCCTGAGAACATACATACTAACAACTTTATACTGACTGACCAGGTTATATTTAGGAGTGTATGTGCATATAAAATTATTTGTTGAGCTAGTCTCTTACTGAATGCAAAGTCCACTCTTTCTGCAGGAGTGTCTAGCCAGAGATCTCCTAGTACCCACTTGTCTCTGCCCACCAACACTGAGATACAGGCACATATAGCCACAATCAACATTTTATGTTAATCATGGGGATTTGAACTCTTGCTTTCATAGCAAATACTCTTGTCTGCTAGCCATCTTCCCAATCCCCAAGTTGTACATTTTCAAATAGATAACTGTTAGCGACTCATATCTCATAAAATAGTAATATAGCCAAGTGTTTATTGAGGGGATAAAAATGCATATTTAGCACTTAAAATTAATGTGACTTACCATAGTAATTAAGAAAAATTATACTTTCATCTCAATAGATGAAGGAAAAATTGACAAAATTCATTCTGGATTTTTTTTCAATCTTCAGGAAGTTATGTAAAGAAGAAATACAAGTGGCCAATGTATAGTTTTAAAATGTTTATCAATCTTAGCCATCAGGAAAATGTAAACTAAGAGTGATTTAAGATTCTATCTCACCTCATTCAGAATCTGTCCCTACCAAGCCATGCCAGACTCAGCATCTCATGAAGGCTCATACTGGGGCCCTGTCCCAGGGGCAGGAACCATGTCACTCTGTACCCACCAAGGCCCAGCAGACCATTATCAAAAAATTAAATGACAAGTACTGGTGAGGATGTAGGGAAATTGGGAAGCTTCATTCACTGCTGATGGGAATAAAAACTTGTGCAGCCACTGTGAGATTCAGGATGGAGATTCTTCAAGAAGGCAAAACAGAACTATCACATGATCCATATCACTCTATGGTATAAACCTAAAAGACTCGGTGTCAAAATACTAGAGATGATATTCATATTTGTGTTTATTGTTGCATTGTACTCACTATTCAGGAAATGAATGTCCCTCAACAGATTAATAAAGAAAATGTGGTATGTATATGCAATAGACATTTATGCAGCCACCAAGAAAAATGAATTCATGGTGTTTTCAGGAAAATGCATGCAACTAGAAATCAGTACAATTAAGGAAAAAAGCCAAATTCTGAGAGTCAAATAACTGTATGCTTTTCATATATGCAGAATCTGAATCTAATAAAAAAAATGTGCTCTAAACTCTAAAGGTAGAACATGACAACCAGAGACCTAATGGAGTTGGAGAGGGGAATATGTCTGCATTTGACTGATAGCAAAATCCATGTGTGCATGTGTGCATCAAAATATCACACAGAGCCCCAGCAATATGTATAATTAGTAAGTATTAGTAAAGATGGCAGAAGTTTTGAGCAGATATTTCATCAAAAAAGATAGAAAGATGACAAGTAAGTACACGAATAATGTCAGTGTTGGCTTGAATGAGCATGACCCCCCATGAGTTCATGTGTTTGGATACTTGATCCCTATTGGGTGAAACTGTTTGGGAAGGATTAGGAGGTGTGGCTTTGTTAGAGGAGGTGGAGCCAGGTATTGAGTTTTCAAAAGCCCAAACTATTCCCAGTGTTCTCTCTGTTTCCTGTTTATAGTTTGAGATGTGAGCTCTTAACTGTTCCTGCCATCATACCTTACCCTGCCATCATGGACTCTAATCTTCTGAAATCATAAACCCAGTTAGATATTTTGTTTTGTTTTGTTTTGTTTTGCTTTGCTTTGTTATAAGTTGCCTTGGTCATGACGTTCTACCTCTGCAATAGAAAAGTAACTAATAGAAAGCCCAACACTGTAAGTCGTTATAAAGATATAAACAAGAAACATGATGAGTGCCAAAGCCAGTGCACTTGGAACTTTCATGCACTGATGATAAGAAGATGATAAGTAGCCCTGTACTTCAGAGATGTTTAGCAGTCTAGTAGATTAAACCCACATGCCATGTTATGTGAAATCATTACTTTAATTGGCTGTCTTCTGTGAACAGTTTTATGTATGTAAACTGCTGAGAGGATGAAACAACAAATTTACTCAGGAGAAATCCAAACTTCTATTTGTACAAAAACTTAGGTTAAATGATTATTGATTTTACTCATAGGACCTTTTTGGGAAACAATTGAACTCTGGATTGGAGAATGGTAGCTGAGACGCTTCTGTAGACTAGAACACTGCTCAGTAAAATATCCATAAATTTGCGCATTTTGTTTTTGATTTGTTGGTTTTGTGTTTAGCTGACCATAAACACAAAGAACATTAGGGAAATGCAAAGAATCACAAAGCTCTTACAAATCTTTTTAAAAGTTTTTAGATTATTTAATTTATTTTATGTACACAAATATTTTTGCGTACATGTATATTTGCATGCCATGTACATGTCTGATGCCCATGAAAGTAAGTAAACAGTACCAGATACCCTGTAAGTGGAGTTATCAATGGTTGTGAGCCACATGTCTGTGTTGAGAACCAAACCTGGGTCCTCTATAAGAGCAACCAGTATTCTTGATGGATGAGTATTCTCTTCAGCTCATCCAAAACTCTTTTTCTTTCTTTTTTTAAAAATTAATCATTTCATTTGTTTACATTTCAAATGCTATACCCCTTCTCAGTCTCCCCTCCATGAACTCCTCATTTCCACTCCCTTTGTTTTTAAGAGGGTGCTCCCCCGTCCACTCACCAACTTTCACCTCACCCCTCTAGCACCCCCCCCCTTCTGAGGCATCAAGCCTCCACAGGATCAAGCACCTTCCCTCAAACTGATGCTGGATGAGGCAGTCCTCTGCTATATATGTAGCAGGCCCCATGGACTGGCCCATAAAGCTAAATTAGAGGGCCTCTTCATCACATTAGAACACAAAATGCTATATGAAGTATGTCCTCCTGTGTTCCTTTTCTGTCTCCTATGACTTAAATGTTTTACCTTCTCTCAAATTCAGGAGAATCAGAGAAGAATCTTCATCATCCATGGACACCTTTAGAAAATTGTAATTAAAACCTAGAATGATGGATACCATTGGAAGAACTAAACAAATAGAGAATTATTAGAAATTAACCTGTTGTTTCATTCTCTCTACATAAATAAAACTGTCCACAGAAGACAGCCAATTAAAATAATGGATTCACATAGCAATTGCATGACCAAGAAGCCAATAAGTTAATTAAGGTTCATTCATTCTACCAGCTTCTCTCATGAAGATAAAGTTGACTAAACAGTACGGCTAGAGATTTTTGATCTAATTTTATTTACCTTCTAAATAAATTTTACATGTATTCAGTTAGGTCATATGCTTACAGAAGATTTAATAACTTGGAAAAATATGGCAAAGTGACACTTAGGAAGATATTTTAATAAAACTCCCTAATCAGACTTTTTAAACCTTATGACTATGATTTGGGATGCTAGCAATAGACGAAATTATTTTCCATCACCCATTTAGAATATTTGATTACTAATTAACATAGGCAAAGAATGTAATGAATGTGTAAGTCACCTTTGAGAGAGAGCCTTTTTCAGAATTGAAAGTGATACCCCGTTGCCTTTAGCTCCAGCATCCTAATGATTCAAATAATATTTCTATCAGATAAGCCATGCGGCACTCATCTGTTGGGAAGTTGGATACTGGCTCATACAAAGTCATGAAGACCAACGAAGCAATCTTTTAGTATTTGATTGGGAGGTAAGTGCCACCTTTCCCCCTTGAACTTGGTTGGGTTTTTTGTTTATTTGTTTGTTTGTTTGTTTTGTTTTTTGACATGATTAACATGGCTAAGGAGAGCTATTTTGATTTCAAACAATTCCAGTATCATTGTCTCATTTAGAGTCCCTCAATGTAGCACTCTATGTTTCAATACAGAAAAGCAGTCTTTGTCTTTATAAATTTATTTAGCTTTTCAGAATGATCCCCCAGCTCCATTCATTTATTTTTAATGACTAAATAATATTCTGTTGTATATAAACACCACACTTTCTTTACTCAAATGCCGGCAGACACCTGGATGAATTCAGATTCCTGGCTATTACAAGGAGGACAGCAATAAATGTGGATCTTCGTGGAATGTTCACTTGTGTGTATACTCAGGGATGGTTCAGCTGCTCATATGAAAATTCTGCTCTGATATGTTGAGAAGTCTCTTGTCTGATTTCCATAATGGCAGCCTCAGCTTACCTTCCCATTAGCAATGGGGAAGGGTTTCTTTTCCCCCACATCCTCACCAGCAGTTGGCATCTTTGGTTTTCTTACTGATAGCCATTGTAACTGGAAGACATGGCAAACCTTCAGTGAGGTCAGAAAAACAATCTTAAAGCCCAGCACAAGCAATTCTAAATGGCTGCCCCAGTTATGTCACATATTTCCCATGACTTTCTACTCTGATGGCCAAATGTACTGGCTCCTACCACACACATTTTCAGACTGCAAAGTAGTGTGAAAGTTTGAGCCTGCCGTGCCCTACCTCTAACACCATGGCTCATGAAGTTCTGTTATTGCCTGATAAAGTCCGTTTTCTAACATCCCTCATCAGTTTCTGACAGACACAAAAAATGTGACATTTGAATGAGATTTCATTAACACTACTCTAATAACATCTTTTATACGAGACAATAAACTATGGTAAACATCTGAATATTTGAACCTGTAAAACTCCCTACTAAGTTTTTCTCTATGATGTAGTATGAATAATCTTAGACAATTTACTAAGATCAATTAAAGAAAACAGCCCAGCCCCTCTCCTCCAAACCACATACTCATCAACATACAATCTAGCCAAACACCTAGGAAGCTGCAGCAACTGTTTGGACCCACAAAGTAGACGACTGGAGCCTGGCTTGCTAGCTGACCTCTCTTAATGTTTTTGAGGTGAAGTGGGGACAGATGACATTCCTACTTCCTGTACCCCCTTGGTTTCATTTGTTTCTCCTGTCCCTTTCCATAATCTTTTTTAGAAGTCTCAGATTATGGCCAAATGTGGTGTCTCAGGCCTGTTGCATCTTAGGAAGATCACAGTTTCTGGAGTAGCCTAAGCTACATAGGGACATGCTTTCTCAAAACAACAACAACAAAATCTCTGAGAGTCTCTCAGTTTCGCTCTACATGCTGTCAGCTCTTGTTAGCACAGTGCTCTGTGCTTTAAGCAGGTGGGACAGAGTGGCAGGCAAACTCTTCCAAGAACTGGTGCGTGGATGGCTTCTTGTAAGCTAATTAAAGCCACCTTTCCCCGTATGACCTTCTCTATCTGAAGCTTTCTTTTCTGGCCCGTTTTGGATATTAATATCACTAAGGGAGACAAGGCTGTCACTTCAGAATATTAAATAGTTTCTGTTCGGGACTGCTAACACATAAAGACAAACAGAAATTGGAAAATGGTTTTTAATATTGCAAAATCCGGGTTTTTAGCATTTGATTTGTCAAAACATCTCTTGCATTCCTATTTTCCCCTTCCTCCAGTGAACTCAATTTCTTGTCTCACAGTTTTAACCTCTAACATGCAGTTTTGTGCCAACTTTATTGTATGTTACATGTTCCAGGTTCTCATGAATTGGTGATTGCAGTAAAGGGTATTAGCTGTTTAAGTCAGTGTAACTGCCACGCAATTGAATAAGCAAGCATTAGAGTACTTTTGTTGGTTCATTTGATGGTTTTGTTCTTTGTGGGTTTGGGGGTGCATGTGTGTGTGTGTGTGTGCATGTATGTGCATGTGTGCATGCAGGTGCGTGTGTATATGTTTGTGTGTACCCAGTGTGTGTTTGTCCAGTGTGTGTGTGTGTGTGTGTGTGTGCATGTATGTGCGTGTCTGCATGCATGCATGAGCATGTGTGTGTGTCCAGTGTGTGTGTGTGTGTCCAGTGTGTGTGTGTGTGTTCAGTGTGTGCATGTATGTGCATGTCTGCATGCATGCATGAGCATGTGTGTATGTGTGTCCAGTGTGTGTGTATATGTGTCCAGTGTGTGTGTGTGTATGTGTCCAGTGTGTATGTGTGTGTCCAGTGTGTGTGTGTATATGTCCAGTGTGTGTGCGTGTCCAGTGTATGTGTGTGTGTGTGTGTGTGTGTGTGTGTGTGTGTAGTAGGACAAGTGAGCCGCTAATTCTCATTCCTCTTGAGTCTTCTCGATCTCTAAAGGAGAACCTTGTTACCCTCTCCTTATTCTATCTCAGTGGGGAATCCCAGTGGCCTGACACTACTTGGAAAAAGAACATTGCCCTTTTAAATCTGGAGCCATTTTTTTAAGCTTTGCATATTTCACTCAACTATGTAAAAAAAAAAAAAAAAAAAAACAGAAGGTGTCTGCTGTGTAGGGCAAAGAGGGAGCACTGAGAAACTGGAGGCTCAAGCTGCTTCTTTCTTCCATAGCTACTGACGGACACAAAGCACCTGTTTCCGGCCACTGCTCTGTGTTTTCTCCCCAGCCTTCCCAGGCTTTCCACAGCCCAGGTGGCCTCATGGCACTAAAGAGCCGTCAAGCCTCTGAGAGGCCACGTATCTGCGTGCCATGATGTCTCAGCTGGAGTCTAACTTCCATTACTAGCTTGTCTTGTGACCTTTGACAAGGCTCTTAACCTTTCTGAGAATCTCTTAACATTTTTTCCAGTTCCAGGCTTTGGAGGGTGGGATAACAATAGACGCGACCGCTTGCCTTCCGAAGGTGGCATGAGGATTAATTATCGAATGCTTGTTAAGAGCTATAGAAATGCTAAGTATTATGATTATTCCTTACTCATATTAGCATTACAAAATGTCAGTGTGTTGAGTGGGAGAGGAAGAGGAGGTTATAGGACCCTGGTGGAGTACGAGTCTTTTACGAGCTTTCCCCACTCTCTGGTGAAATTACCACAGCCGTGTTTAGTTACCTTGATTAACGGCTTCGCTGTTACCCGGAGATAGCAATTAGCTCATTTGAAATGACACGCACAGCTGTAATTTATGGTTCTGTATGGACCTGAAGAATCAAGGAGACCTTGCAGGGCAATCTGCAAGGCACTGACTTCCGGGGGGGATGGGGATGGGGGGCGCCGTGATTGCTCCTGAGAGCACGAAGTCTACATCTGACTGCTTTGAGTTCAAGGTGCTCTCTATATAGGACTGAGAGCGTTAGATTCTAAAAACTTTAAATGGGCTTGTTCCACTAACTGAGGTTTTCCATGTAAACAGTAAGCTTGGTTGAGACCCTAGGTACATTAGTCATTCATAACTCTCTCTCTCTCTCTCTCTCTCTCTCTCTCTCTCTCTCTCTCTTTCTTGCCCCTCCCTCCCCCATTCCCTCTCCCTCCCTTGAACCTAAAAGGTTGAGCTATAGACAGAAAGATTTAAGACAAATAAATATGTGAATAAGCATATAAAGGCAAGGGGCCTCTTAGGCAATAATCTCGTATGGATGCATACAAATATTTGACTCTGATGGTGCATATATTTTAGTGTTTACTATCTGGGTGCTTGAAAGTCTGAAATCTAGTTTGTACACATATTTTAATGCAAGGGGCTGTTGGTTTAAAGAAAAATATTTTATCATTTACACTTGGCTTACAGTAATGATTTTTTTTTAAATAAATAGCCCTGAGTCTGCATATGGCTTCTAGTATTAAGGTCCTTTCCTAAAGCCAAGTATTATATTATTGGCATCAGAGGACAAAGAGTTCCCAACTCTGGTAAGCTGCTGGAGGTTACTGGTACTTTTCCCTCCACTGGCATTCAGTATTTCACAGCCAAAGATGCCAAAATCTCTGCACTGTCTGATGAGTAAGTGGTCTCTTATTACATAGCTTTCATCCAAGACCCAAAGTCAGATATTCACACCAAGGGTGATACAGAGCAGTTAGGGTGAAGAGCTTGTGCTTACTGATTTCCCCCCACACACACACAGTTTCCCTGTCACCATGGAGAAACTGAGACACACTGTTGAACATTCATACTTCACTTATTCACCACAAAAATACCTGTATGGCCATTGAGAGATGAAAATAGGTGAAACAAAATTCTACAGGGACTATAGAATATCCCCCTGCCACCTGTGGACCATGAACTCATGTATCTAACCCCAGAACTATGTCTCTAATTGACTTGGACTCATATAAAACACAAGAGAAAAGAAATAGCCATTGATTTGGCAGATAGAGATAAGGGTTGAACAATAAACAAGCACATTAATAAATGTCTACCATAAGTCAGATATGGAAATCTAAGCCACCTGCGCTTGAAGAACTCTTGTTTAGCTACCGTGTAACTATTTAGATGTCAAAGACTTACTATGTTGGGATAAATGATTCTTTTGTTCTTTTTCAGAAAAACAAATTAATCATGTTTGTCATTTTCTTCCGCTGCAAATTTCCAGACTGTTCTAAGAGAGCATTTTATATAGGTAAGTATGGCACACCAGTAGAGATACAATTGTATCATCATTTCAAGCTCAATAGGTACAAAATGTGTCTCTCACTTGGCAATTCCCAAATTGCCATCAGGAAATGGATACAAATCAACTGGAAAGCTGATATTTATTCATACCTAAGGGAGGTTTTCTTGTCAATAACTATGCATGATTTTTTTTTCCCTACTGATTTAAACAAAAGGAAGATGCAGAAGTTTAGGGGATTTAGCTTTCTTCATTTATACCTCTATAGAGCGGACTTAATATTATAGGATGCCAATACATTTTGAACAGAGTAGTACTCTCAGCACAGCTATGACCTTTTCCCCTGTAATTAGTTCTAACTGAAATTAGATTCAGGGAAAGCATGGTTCCAATTAGACCTAAATCAAAACAAAACTCAAGGCTTCATTTCATATCGCAAAATTGTGGAGGAAAAAAAATGGGGGTGAAAGAAGAGAGGATCTTCTCAGATTTAGTTCATCAGATTGAAACAGATGATAAAACCTGCTGAACTCTGGCCAAACTGTGCATTTATTTCCATATAAAGCTATCTTAATATTTCCTATGACTCATGTGGATTGTGTAGTCTTATTTTAGTTAGCCAGTTTCCCAGTGCTCTTAAAGCAGTAAGTCAAAAGTCTTCACAGTTATGATGAAGGGGAAAATCCATTTTCTCTACAAGAAAACAAAGGTAAATCTTTAATCCTCCCTTTGCAACAAAATTCCAAGGCAGAAAGTGAGGTTATAATGTTGTTGGAATGCCGAATCTTAAGTAACTCTACATGTCTTCTTAACATGTAATGAAGCTACCACGTTTGGTCAATCTTCTGTGACTATAATAAAATATCTGTGGTTGGGTACTTATGAAGAAAAGAGTTTCATTGAAATCACAGTTTTAGAAGCTGAAAGTATGAAACTGAAAATCCTGGCTCCTTAGATCTCTAGAAAAAGCCAGTGAATGACATCACACCACCCCAAAGATGGAAACTGATACCATGGGAAATAATCACATGGTGAAACGGGAAGCTAAAGTAAGAAATGAGCTAGACCCAAGCTTTTATAACCATTCCTCCTTGGGATAACTGTTATCCCAGAGTCCCACAAGAGCTACATCAATTCCTTCCAAGGATCTTGCTTTAAATGACCTAAATATGTCCAAATAGGGCTCTTAAAGGCTCCATATCACCTCCACATTACCACTAAAAACTGGACTTAAGAAAGACGACCCACTCTGGTAACATATACCATATCTAACCCATAGCAACTCATGACCTGGATCTTATTCTCAAATTCAGTTCCCTTGTCAATAAAAGCAAATGTATGTGTGTACAGGGCAGGTGGGGGGGAATGGGGGACCAAGCAAATAAAGAGATAGTAATGCTGACTCCTATTTGATAAGGTAATGGACCTTAGATTTCTTCTGCTTGCCACTGAACTGGTATTGAGAAAACAAATAGGAAAGCCCACATCTTAAAGAAAATGCATCCCTAAGGAGTTAGAACCATGCAGGCTCAAAAACTAAGCTTGAGATTACTCTATTCAAATTTATTGCCATCCTATAATAGACACTTGAAGTGTACTTTTGCATCACCATTGAGCACTTAACAAATTCCTGGGCCACTAGCCAGAAATCCCATACAGTAAAGCAACCAGTGCATCAACTATATGGCAAACAGATGATGCCAGGGAACCCACAACTATGGGGTCCAAAACACTATACCAAAAGAGGCTTCCCAATCGCAAAATACTGGATGAGATTCTACCATTGCACCTGTTTCTTGCTTGCAAGAAAAAGAGTAGAGTGTCGTTCTGAACAAAATATATTTAGTAAGTCAGAAGCAACATCGATGCTATCTTCCCAGGAAGAAAGACACCTGAGCTTAAGGACCAAAGAGTAAAAGAAGGAGTCTGCATATCCCCACTCCCGCTTATCCTTAGGGGACTTTTATTTGTTTCATTTTTAACTCTGAGCTGTGTGACCTTGGAGATCTTAGTCCCAAGAGGATATACTCTATGTGCAGACATCGCCAATCTTTTTCCATACAACTTCAAGACACAGCTACCTCCAGAACTGTTTGCATTCCAGTGGCCAGGTACAAGCAGGTTGATGAATTAACTTCCATGCTTGCATAGGCAATGTACCCTGGTCAGCAAGAGATGTGGAGCTGCTCGGACAGGGAGAGATGTGTAGAGCTCAGTTGTTCTGTTGTGCCTGTGGGTCCCAACCATGGCCATGAAGAGTGTGATTCTCAAAAATGTTCAACCAACTTAGGTATGAAGGTCCTGGCATAAGATCAAAGGACAATCCAGGCCAAACTGCCAAGGCAAAACTGAGGTTGGAAGGACCTTAGATGGGCTACTGGAGGCAGTGATGAGTGCCAGCGTGAACCCCAGAACCAACTGCAGTGCCAAGAGCTGAAGTGGAAATTGTTCTCAAGAAGAAATACACACATACACACACACACACACACACACACACACACACACGCACGCGCGTGCGCGCACGCTCAAGAGAGAGAGAGAGAGAGAGAGAGAGAGAGAGAGAGAGAGAGAGAAAGAGAGGTTCACAGATACATATGCACAGAGAGACACACACAAAAATACACACAGAGACACATACAGTGGGGGGGGGGGGGCTTGTTTCTTAAACATCTGTGGAAATGTAAGTCTGTGCCATGCAAGAAGAGGAAAGTAGTGACCATTAGAATGACCCCTGTTCTTCCACAGCTCTCAGGACCTGTTTAGGAAGAGATGGAACCTCCCAGAATACTGCTTATGTTCTGACTCAGGTGTCGCATCTCTAGCCCCAGGCTCCTCTTTCCAAGGAGGTGGGGTTGCCTAGTGCAAAATGGCCACCACTGTGACAATCTAAAGAGGGTTTCAGCTTCTGAGAATGCATCTGCTGTGGCTAAATAGATAAATAAATTAATGCTGTAAATGCCCAAGATGAACGCAGCCTTCACACCTGCTCCCATCCAAGAGCTCACTTTCTTCGGGAGCAGTTTATTGATATAGTCCAGTTCTGCACGTCTCTCCACCTCTGAACATTTTAGAAATCAAGAGGCCACTGTCTTTGAGGTAACACACGTGCTAAGTTTTGCTCCTCAGAACTTCAGCAATGGACCAGACAGCCACAATCCTTTGCAATTCAGAAATTTCACCATTTTGACATGATTCCATGACCCACCAACCACCGCAGATGAGAAACGTTTTGAACGCTTATACCACTCTCCAATACCTGTTTGGGTCACCCTGTTGGAAGAGTTCTGGTGTCCTGGTTATTTCAGACAAAGCAGAACTCCATTTTATTTTAAGTCAATCAGGAATGGCTTAGAAGGAGAAGGTTTCAGAGTTTTTGCTTCCTGAATTTCTATTTTGTTTTCTAAGCTTCCGTCTGTGTAGAGTGTGCATTAGGATTCTGCATCGAAAAGCACTGCCTTCCTTGAAAGCTCATTAACAAATGAAAGCCATCCTCCCCGGGGTGCAGCATCCCTTAGAGCAAATCCTTTGGGAAAAGATGCTAAAGTCATATTTCAGCTTTATTACGCTAGAGCTCCATCTTTTCCTCTCTGGCCACTGGAGAGCATGTTTTAAACTAGTCCTTGCAATCCCATCCTAAAACATTGCCAGGAACAAAGGAGCCTAACAGTTGTCTGAGAGAAATAAAAATAGACTTGAGAGTAGGCAAGGAGGAGGGAGGCTTGTGGAAGCCTTTTGAGGCCAGGACTCATCCTACCAAAGGCTTTGAATTATGGGACATTTACAAGAAGCCTGAGAGATTTACTCTCTTTTCATTGTTTTCAGGTGGGAAACAAAAGTTCAGAAAGTTTAAGCAATTTGCCAACAGTCATGTGGTTCGTAGACTACAGAAGGGACTAAAAGCAGACCGACCGCTATGCCATTGAAGAATACCAGAGCAGTGACTCATTTCCAGTTCCACTTCAACGTATCTCTTATCCCTAGGCTGTCACTGAGTACAGGAAATTTTTAGGAAACGAATTGGGTACAGCGTACATATTGAGTGGGCTGATGCAGCCTCATGGCAATGGCCATAGAGCCAACATACCCACCTCCAAAAACGAAAAGGGCAGTTAAAATATAAACAATGAAAGTTGTCTATTGGCTATAGTGTTTGTATATGTGTGTGTGTCTGTGTCTGTGTGCCTGTCTGTGTGTATTATGTGTCTGTGTGTGTCTGCATGTATATCTCTGTGTGTATCTATGTGTCTGCAAGTGGGTCTACACGTGTCTGCATGTGTGTCTGTCTTTGTGTGTCTGCAAGTGTCTGTGTGTGTATCTGTGTCTGTGTCTATGTGTATGTGTGTCTGTGTGTGTGTCTTTCTGTGTGTGTATGCATGTGTGTGTATGCATGTGTGTGTCTGTGTCTATGTGTGTGTGTATGTGTCTTGAAACAGGTTTATGCCCACAAGCCTAGAAGAAATAAGGATTATTGAGCTCTGCTCTGTCCTTTATGCTTTGCATACTCTATGCTGTCCAATCTTAACAATATTCACATTCCAAGAATACTGCCCTCATTTTCTAGATCTACCAACTGAAGCCCGGAGAGTGACCAGCAGTTAAAGCTGTCAGGTGCAAAATCAGAAAGCCTACTCATGGCTTGAGCAAGTACAACAGTTTCCCATGCAAGGGGCAGTCTAGGCTGGGAGGAGACACCAACGCTGAGGGTCAATGCTGCCATCAGAAATAGAGTGTCTGAAGACACCAGACCCAGCCTGTCCTTCACGTTGTCTGCTGGACCCCTGACCTTTATAAATGTGTTCTAAATGGGAAAACAAGAGCTTAGAAGAACTCTTCTAAACAGAAAGGTTGCACACCAGCCAGGTCTGTCCCTTATTCTCACCAGCACAAAATGATTTCTGGAAGATCTACCCAAAGCCTACTCTAATTGGCTATAACCACATCATATAACCACCTATATCTGTAAGGACATCTAGTGACCTGAGCATTCCAAACTCAAGTATAACCTGGATAAAATCAGGAAAGGTGTTGAGCTAATTTTTTTTTTTTTTTTTTTGCAAAATTCTTAGTGCAAGGTTTTTCACAAAGTAAGTTCTACATATTTAATAAATAGAAGAATGCAGAAATGAAAGAATGAAGAAATTGGGACTGGGTATAGGTAGGCAAGTGGAATTATTTCACACAAAGATAAATGATATGACTGAGTTACTTAGCTGGCCTGAGTTTTTTTGCCTTTAAAGGTTTCTTCCTATTCGTATTACTATGTAACACAAGAGTTTAAATTCCAGTGTGAATGTCTATGAATAGCACATAATTTTGAGTTCAGCTTACTACTGTAGGCTCACAAGAAGAGTAGGCTCACAAGAGAAGAAAGCAGGCATGCCAGTTTAACCAGTCTCATTCTCTAGTGGTCTCCCTGCCTTAGACACATCTATCTGGATAAAAACAAGGGTAACTCTGGCCTTCATAGACATACACTCTTTCTCCAGGTTGAAGAATTTGATACTTCTCTTGGAATTCTAATCTTTAGCCTGGAGTCCATCATAAAGAAACCCCACTTGCAAAATTTTCCCCGCCTCGGGTCACCACTGATGTACATTGCACGGCCATTTTGACAAACCATCTCACTGTGTCCTTCTAGGTAAGCAGAGTCACAGATCAAAGAGTTGTGCAGAAAGCACATGGTCCCCAGTACCGTGAGAAGGGCGCTCTATGCCAAAAGGGAGCCTTTTGTTGGGTATTCACTAGCACTCCTGGGTTTGGGTCCTGTGGTTAGTAAGTGATCATAGCAACTTGTGTCAACTATTGACAGGGTATCCATGTGTCAACCAGTGAGTAACCTCCTTTGTTTGACCTTAGAAGCCCTTAAATGCCAAATAGCATCTTCCACACACAGGCATAGGAGGTCGACTGGGGTTTGTCCTAGATGTCAAAAAGAAGAGAGAGACTCAAAGATCAGCACTTATAAAAATTCATTACTGATGAATATTGAAATATTGCTGGAAAATTAATCAGTATTTTTAAGCATCAAGAGATTAATGCCAGCTTGTTCTATGGGAGACAGAAACGGCCACTAGAGATGAACTATTAAAAGTGCTGATTGAGAGTTTTTAAATATATATGGATAGGAATGTGAAAATGACTAACTTTTTGAAGGTCAGCAAGGGATACAAAGCAGATGGAAAACTAGGTTGTGAAACGTTCAGTGGTACAGGAAGAAGGTTGTCTGTGGCCTTCTCCACAGTCTGGCCACATGCAGAGTTCATATTGACACCACCTGAAGTGCCTCTTTACTAATCAAAGAAAAGCATTTGGCCTTTTGCTTTAAGACTCGGTCCACTGTGAAATCAGTGGCTATCTATGGACGAGGTCAAGACCTTAAGAACCAATCAAACGGTGAAACCTCGTGTGCAACCCTAAAAAAGAAATTACTGTTTTCTTATCGTGAAGATTATGACTTGTTTAAACTCCGGCAACTGTTCCATTCCTGCTCGCAGAAGACAAATATTTGCTAATTAAGGATAAGAATAGATAAAAGTAGAAGGTCAATGTGCTTTCTCCTTGCAAGAAATCACACGAGGAGGCTGATACCTTCTGAAGGCTGTTTTACGAGACATTTAGAAATTTTTTGCCTTGCCTTCACAGTCTGACAGTTGTTAACCACACTCTGGCCTGCCTTCTCCGGGAGACTGTTGTTATGAGTTCCGAGGTGAGAACAAAGGATGATTTTTGTCTTAGACACCCTTGAACTATCTCATCCAGAGTCATGGACAATCTTTGGTTCACCCTTCCTCAATCAGACTGCTTGGGTCTGAGCACGGGTCAGGCTCCCCTGCTTCTTTCTAGGATAGCCTTGGACAAGGGTTCTAACCTTCAGGTCCATTTTCTCTCATCTACAAAATGATGACATTGAAGGTATGTCTACTATAGGCTTATGACTTATCAAAGACACCTTATATGTAACATGTGTAGCCTAACACCTGGGCAACTACCAGATACTAAGTGTGTAATAGGATCTCTTTCTTAAATCAAGTCAATCTATCCTATTTTTTCACTCTATCTTTTCAAGTAATCAATAAACTACCTAACCATAAAAGTATAGATATTTCTAAAGTCTCAGCGGTATCTTAATGTAAAACCAATTCCCTAACATTCATTGGTCTCAGTGCCTAATCAATGGCTTGCCTCCTTTTCTTTGGAAATGGAGTCACAGCATAGAAGAGTGAGGAGAGGCAGCAGCACTAGAACAGAGAGAGGACAATTAAGGACTTTGGGGCACATCAGGGCCCTCCATTCATAAGCCTCAGCACGTAAGTGGATCTGTATCAAGGTGGTCTCTCCTTTGCTTTGGTAAAATCCTTCCTTCGAGAGGCATTAATTAAAACATTTAGAAACCACAGCTGAGTCTACAGTTTGAGGAAGAGTCAGGTATTGGAAAAGGTCTTCCTTCCATTGTGTGTATAGCCCACCTGCCACTTGGAATGTTAAGGCAACAATTTGAAGATGCCATGCATCTCATGAGGACTCAGAAAGGAGGCGAGGTCTACGACAGCTCTCCTGAAGACATGCTAGGCTGGGTAGGCTGTCTGCAGTAGAATGGAGGGAAAGCCTTGGACCAAGGACACCCAAGGTCCCAAAGAATAACACAGTGACAGGCTAGTCCAAAGACCAAATTATTGTGTCAACACACCAATGTCTGTGACCTACTCTGGATATTACTGTGTCAAATGCACCACTAACCTCTGATGAATAATTCCACTCCTAAAATCCTCTCCTGATAAAATGATCAGAATAGATAGAGTTCTCACTCCCAGACCTTTATTCTGTTTTTCCCTCAGACTTCTTTAAAACTTCACTGAGTAAACTGTTCTTAAAAAAAAAAAAAAAGGAAAACTCGCAGCTTTTAAACTTTGACACTGACTTCTCCTCCTTGTTGTACCTCTAGGCAAATAGACCCACAATTTAACCAATAAGCATCTTTATCTGTCTCTCCTACACTTGCTGAGTAAGACTGACATGCCTGTCCCCATTCTAATTGTTCTACTATCTAGGTCCATCTGCCACCCCTTCATTTGCACTATGGGCATAATTTCCTAAGCAGCCTCCCTCCCTGTTGACTTTGCTCCCAACTAATATAAGCTCCGGGATCTTCACCCAGTGCCCAATGTTGCTCATTGCTCGTTGCTTAAGCCAACTTGAGGACTTACACTGTCTTTGAGGGTGGGGAGACTCATGAAAATGTTGGAAGGCTCCTGTCAAGAACTGGACAAGGCTTCCTTTCCATCAACTTATACTTTTCATGGTCAGTAAGTCTGATGTATTAAATCGCACTTGTAGTTCTTCAGACATTTCCTTCTTCCCCACTCCCCAAATTGGTCATTGTATGCACTACTTGAGTTATTGTTCTTATTTATTTATTTACTTACTTACTTATTTTGAGAAAGCCTCTAACTGTACAGCTCAAGCTGCCTCTGAAGTCTCTGCCATCTTGCATTAGCCTCCCAAGTCCTAGGAATGCCAAGTGCAGACTCCCAGCTGCCAGGTGGTCACGTGATCACTTCTCTTCCTGTTCCCTTCTAGGGTTCTTCCCTTCTAAATCAATTTCAGCCGTTGTGTTTGCTTAGTTTGCATCAAACAGAGTTTAGTGCATAACAAGTCCTCAATAAAAGTTAATGAATATTAGGGGATTCTGCAATGTTCAATTGCTCAAGCAATGGTAACTAATCAAAATATATAGAAAAAGTAATAAGTAAGGGTTTGATACATTTCTATAGTGTAGAACATAGTATATCCCTTTCAATATGAAAAAGCTTTGAAAGTTTTTATAGATAAGAGCATACAATGATAGGATAATGAGTGAAAATGGCAGCTCTAAACTATATTGGCAATAAAATCTCAAAAGTTTGTATAAATAAATGCATAGAAGGCAGAGACACTAAATGAAAAATATGTAAATATGTTAACAAAATGTATGTGTGCATATTAAACTTTGGAGTACATTTCTGCTTTCCTAGAATGAATTAAAGTAAAATAATAATATTATTAATAATAATAGTAATAGAGGAGTTAAAGTGTAACAGTGAATTCTAACTCCATCTTGACCAGCCCCTATATGCAAAGAGATAAATAACAATGAGCAGACATGTCTTATTGTGCCTAGATTTTCAGGACAGAGCTGGGGGCAGCAATGCTATTCAGACACCAATAAGACTGAAAGCCAGTGAACCAAGGGCAAATCCAGAAAGAATGACTTCATAACTAATCAGGGGGCTGTTGCTATTCCCTAGAATAGCTCCTTGGGTCATGAATTCCACTAACAGCCCTCCCATGAACTTGAGTAGGCCAGTGCTAAAGATAAAGAGACAACACAAAAAGGATTACCCTCAGAACTTAAGTACACTTCACAAAGATTCAATATGTGAGGTCAGAATTGGGATAATTGCAATATTGGGATATAAAGGTGAATATATCTAAAATTATTTCAATAAAACTCATACAGGACCACACTAGGTAGAAGAAATTAGCCCGGCACACATACACACACACACACACACACACACACTCACACACACACACACACACAAGCTTATTTTTCTCAAAATGTGCACAAGACATAAACAGCAGCTTAAATAACAAAAGGCATAAGTTTTGTGCTTTAAAACAATGGAGGAATGAAATTATGAAAAGGGGGCAACCCACTTTTGTCACTATCCCTGGATAAAGCCAAATTTTCAACATTCTTGAATAGTTTTCAAACTGACATTAAATAACAAACGTTCCCTTTGAAACAGAACAATTACCTAGTCAAATTAGAGGGTGCTTTCTTAGGAGGACTGCAATTAAAAGTAGAGGGCAAAAGAAACTTGCCTCGGCGGCAAAGGCTGCTGCCACTCTAAGACTTGTTGATCAACTTTACACTCCATTTATGTCTCCATAAATCACCGGTGGAATTAAAAATGTGTGGCTGACACGAACATGGCCCACTCTGCAAATGAAAGACAAGGCTCTTGGAAAACTTTATGCAGAGGCATGAGGCTATCACGAAACCCTTCCTCCCAATTATTATCTCCGCTTCCCAACAAATGTTGAGATTACTCTCAGTGGATGTCATGGAATTGAGGCTTTGAAACGGAGATGCCAAGCTGTAAATTACATTTCTGAATCAATTATGCCTCTATCAGAAAGGCTATAAATAACATGCAGAATTACCAGATGTGTAATTTTTTGTTACACTTGAACATTTGGCATTTAGAATGGCTGAGTGAGGGACTTGGGTTAATCTGTGAATTTCACGGATTCATCTGACAAGACGACAGAAAAACGTGGGTGACAATTAGGATGACCTTGCCTCAAGGAGACTTGCCTGAACAAAGTCGACTCAGAAATTTGCCTGCGTTTTCTCATAAAAGGAACTTGGTTTGGGAAATGACTGGAGTCTCTGGTTCCGCCCGCCGAATCCTCCAGTGTGTGTGTTAAAGGGCAGGTTTGGTTTCAGACGGTTGAATGGAGAAGAGTAGAATTTAACAGGGAGCCTTTTCCTGTGACATTTGAACATTGATTTTGTTTTGTCCCCTTCTTTCAAAGCCTAAGTGAGGCACTGCTGAAGGGATGGTTGTAACCAGTATTAGCAGCTCAACCTTTAAACACCCAACAGTGGATTCAAGGAAAGACCTGGAGATCTCCAAGCTACCTCAGGCAGTGACCATCCCTGTGAAAGCCACTTTTTCCAAGCTCTATTACGTGGTACAACTTCCCCCTGTGGAAATATAAGTGTTTATTTCTCTTTATTTGTAGATGAGGGTTTGTGTTATTAAATTTAGAAGCTTTTGGTAATAGGACTAAGGGAGATAGATGAGTCTCTATGAAGAAAAAAACTCCACTGTGCTTTCCTGAGAATTACTGGCTATGCATAGGAGCTAAAGGAGGTGTGGTGCCCTCTGCAGACGAAGGTAAGTACTGCACAATCACAGACTTTTTCTGGTTGTACCTGAAGTTAGGTACCACTTTCAGAATGTGTAAATTTTTCCATTAGCAAAACATTATAGACTAAGGAAGGCAATCAAATTTTTATGGCATCAGAAAGATTGATCAAGGTGTTGAGAACCCAACAATGGATATTTCAGCCAGGCTCAATTTTCTTATCTGTAAAGTGAATATGAAGATTTCTAATTTCTAGTACTATTTTGAAAATTAAATTGGATGATGCTTGCAAAATATTTAGTGTAATTTCCAACCTATGATTGATACTATGCAAAAAGAGTTCTCAGTATTATTTGGAGTTTTTATTTAATTTGACAAACAATGAAGTACGAGATAGATATATAGAGATAAAGATATGCAATGGCCATAATAATAATTTTGTACAGTGAATATATATTAATAAAAATATGCCTTCCAAGGGCTGGAGAGATGGTTCATAGCACTTGGTGGTTAATAGCACTTGGTGATCTTATAGAAAGTTCAAGTTCAGTTCCCACATGTTGGCTCCCAATCATCTGTAACTCCATTTCCAGGGACTCTGACAGACTCTTCTGGCCTCTACAGACACTGCACATAGTAGGTGCACATACCACATAAGGAAATCACTCATACATGTAAGATAAAAATAAATCCTTATAAATTAAAAGTTACATATAAGAAATATACCTCTCTCCACATTCCTTCTCTTCTGTCTATACTTACCCTTCCCCCCAGAAACAGCGTAGCTATTAAGAGCTTATACTCTGCAGAAGATGGCCTAATCGGCCATCATTGGGAAGAGAGGCCCCATGGTCTTGCAAACTTTATATGACCCAGCACAGGGGAAGGCCAGGGCCAAGAAGTGGGAGTGGGTGGGTAGGGGAGCAGGGGCAGGGGGAGGGTATAGGGAGCTTTCAGGATAGCATTTGAAATGTAAATAAAGAAAATATCTAATAAAAAAAGAAAATTTTAAAAGAAGAGCTTATACTTTGAGTTACTTAGCTGTGGTTCGCATCACAGTTCAGATACTCATCAACTGCATGAGCTTCAGAAAACCATAGAACTCTTGTCCCCTCATCTGCATGAGTGAGAAGTGATCACCTCATAGCAGTGACACTCTCCTCACCTATCTAGCATTTGTTGTCAGGAGTAACTGAGATTAAACAGGTAGAGACTTGCAACACCACCTAACGGGGAACATTACAAAAGAACATCTTTTATCTTATGAATAATTTTTAATGCCTTTGGATCCATAATTTGTGTCTACTTGACTAGACCTGTTAGGTACCAGACAACTGGCTAGATGTTACTGTTGGGGTGAAAATCTGAATAGAGCAAATGGGCTGCTGAACAGTTGGGCTAGGACAGTTAGAGCAGGTCCTTGGAGATCTTCTATTCTTAGAAAATACTGCACATTAATGGTTCTCTGAGGTCTCCAGCTATTGACTATGAACCTTGACATTTCTCCACCTCCATCATAGTGTGAACAAAATTCTTTTAATTCAGAAAGATGACTAGATAGATAGATAGATAGATAGATAGATAGATAGATAGATAGATAGATAGATGATAGAAAGATAGATAGATAGATAGATGATAGATTTGATATGATTGATAGATAGATAGATAGATAGATAGATAGATAGATAGATAGATAGATAGATAGAGATAGATAGATAGATTTGATATGATAGATGATAGATAGATAGATAGATAGATAGATAGATAGATAGATAGATAGATAGATAGATAGAGCCAAAGGATATGAAAATGGGAGCACATGCAGGCAGGTGCTCATGTTCTGGGAGCAAAAAATGAACAGAAAACAGAACCCAGCTATCAGTCTTGCACAAAGAGAAGACTAGAAGGTAAGAGAGTGACTTGGAAAGAAAGTGTTTCACCAAAATAGGAAGGGAGGTGAAGGGAATAGGAATGGAAATAATTAAAACTTCATTATATACATATCTAAAACTGTCAAAAAAATTCCTCAAAGCCCACTCCCAGTAACCCATTTTCACCAATAAGACCATACCTTCTAAAGGTTCCAGAACCTTCACAAATAGTGCTACCAGCTAGGGATCAAGTATTCAAGCATATGAGCCTATAGAGGACATTTCACATTGAAGTAGTAACAGTACATAAAGTCTGTAATGTTAAAAGCACATTTACTCTTCCTGGTTACTGTTGAGCCATAAAATAAAACCCAGATTGGCAACTCAAGCTAGAAGAATATTGACAGATTTCAAACCCAACTCATTTTTTCAGAGAAGAATCAAGATAGTATCAAAATGAGATGTTCCGAAAAAGGACTGCATCAAACTGTAGCAGGTTCTCCACAAATGCAAGCAAGGGAAGCAAGAAGAAGCACAATCACAATCAGGTGTAGATGGTGTCTTAGAGAGATGTCCTACAGAGCCTTGAAGCTTATCCTGTGAGAAGTGGGAGCCTAGAAACCTCACCCTCTCCTATCCTAATATCCAATTATTAAAAAACTAACCTCTATGTGTTTTCAGAGAGCCCCAGACAAACGCCTGCTTGTGGAGCCCAAGAACTGTCATTTCTTTGTTCTCATGCAGAGAAGTATTAGAGTTTTGTGGATGTGGCCTCAACAAGTACAAACTGACCCCTGGCTTAGCCTTGGGGCCTCTGGAAGAGGAATCATCTGGATGTTTTTAAAGGAACCAACACTGAAGGAGAAGTTGTCATGTTAAAACTTGTTATGGCACTTTCTGTCATAACATATACATGAAGATATGTCATACTGAGAGTTAAAGTTTTTAACTAAATCCTCGAGATCTTATACTACTGAAGTGAGCAACCTGCATATGGTTGCCCTCAGAATCAAGCATGGTTTTTGCCATTTAAAGTAATAACAGGAAGACGTGTCAAGTTTCTGCATTAAAATACAACTGTCATCTCATATCAGATTTTATTGGTCATTTGCACACTGAGCACTTATGCGCTCAAAACACAATGTTTTGCTTCTGTCTAAATAACAGCTTTGGTATGACAGAAGAGGGGCAATTAAAATCTTAGAATTTACTCTTTAAAGAAGACAGTCATCAGAATCAAATCATACAAAGAAAATTGATGGGGTCAAATCTCCTATGCCAATGATGATATGTGAGCAAATAAAAAGGAAAATGACAGGATTCTACAAATAAAATAGATGGTATATGTCCAGTCAGTACGAATACCTGAAATCGAGAGCCAGGGTAGGATGCTACCACAAAATGAATTTGTTTACAATGCAGTAGCAGTCAGATGTGAATCAGCTAAGTATGAAGACTAAAACAACCATCCTCACAACTTGAATATATTTAAAGGCATGGCCTATGTGCCGTGAACACCACATACTGGCTTTATACTTCCGAGCTACTCTTTGGTGGTTCTTTTCTTTCATAAAATAACGGCATTTCTTTCTACATTTATGCGTTTTGTCTTTTCTCTTTTCCTGCCTTCATTTCTTTGTTTGTAACCATAAAAATGAAGGGATTAAAATTCCACTGCAGGACTTGTGTGCCTGCATATTTTTTTCAAGTTACTCAAATATTATTTTAAACAGCAGTTTTACTAGTAATCCTATCAAAGAGTTGGGGCTTGTAGACAGTTAAGTGCATAGATGTGCCTGATCAAGAAAAACGATGCAGAGCTTTAGGGCATGTGCTGAACTATTGACATTTAAAAGAATATTAATCTTGTCTATCCTCATTTATACAGCATAGTATCTTGTGTTCAGTATTCCATCCTGTGAGTTTTCTAAGGTGTAGATAAATCATGATGCTAATCCCACATTCTGGCTGGCTTGTCTATTCTGATAAGGCCATATTATGCCTTTCACATCTAAAGAATAATTATAATTAAACTAATAACTCAGCAAGGATTTTTAAAATAATTTACATTGCAAGGTATATCCACCAATGCCTTTCAGTGAGCTGGTGTTAATATGCATTTTTTTTATTGGTCACATTCCCTCCCAGCAAGTACCTTGTGAGATGTATAAGCTTTAAAAAAAAAAAAAAACTCTGGGTTCCTCTGGTACCCATTTCCCATGCCCCATATTCTGATCTGAACTACACAGTCTCTAGAGGATTTAACAGAGCATCACAGTGGCAGATTGAAATTCCAAAGTGAGAGGAAAAGATGAAGCATACGCCACTGGCTACTCCCTCATCACCCACGGGCCTTAAGGAATATCAGCAGCCATCTGTGCCATGCATTTATGGCCCAGTTTTTGAATTGTCCTTTTTTTCCTCAGGTGTCTCACTCATGCTTAGATGGCAAGAGCTGAAATGCTGAAATATACGATTTGGCTGTAGGAGGACACAGAGCATAAACTGCTTGAGTGAGAGATGACCTCCAAGCAGAGTTAGTTTGTGGATTGACCTAAACTTCCACTGGTAACAATGTATTTTCTTCCCTTCACTATGTCAGAAATTTGCAAGGAATAATTTAGAGGAGGCTATATTTCTAGAAGTTCTTTCCACCGTATCTTCAATTCTCTACCTCTGTGAAGACAGAACTCTTGAGTTTCTCCCATACTTTGTTTTTCTCAGTAAAGAGAGCAGCCTTCAAGAATTTCCTTTGCTTCTTGTTTTGATAATGACACCGTATTACACAAGGCCCCTTACCTTCCCACAAGATGAATTATTCAAACAATTGACAGGGCACACACTAGTAGGATCCTATTAACAGCACACAAGCTTCCGCGTCCCCTGTTTATGTGGCTAAATTAGCCACACAAATTGGTTCACGAGGCATTCAGAAACACCTACTCACAATTTCACAGGCTTCACACCAAATATTGGCATAACTAAGAAAAGGCGGACAATCACCTACTGAAGTGATTTGTGCAAATAGAATGCCATGTCTGAAAATAATTTAGACAGAAAATGGATCCCAGTCAACAAACAGAGAAAACTAAAATAAGCAGTGACCAATTGATAATTTTACTCAGCAGCTGCTGGAAAATTCCGGGTTGGGGGTGGGGTGGATGCCATTATTCCTGACAAGCACTTTCTCCAGAAGAGGGAGAGGAGGAATTGTGGGAGCCAAAGGATGCCAGGAGAACACAGCCCACAGAGTCAACTGCCCAAGCGGGGCTCATGGAGGCTCACAGAGGCTGAAGCGGCAATTAAGGAGCCTGCACGGGTCTGTGCTAGGTCCTCTGCAGATATGTCAATGGTGGTTAGCTTGCTGTGTTTTGTAGCACTCCTGACAGTGGGGCTCGGGGGGTCTCTGGCTCTTTTTGCCACTTTTGGGACCCTTTTCCTCCTACTGGGTTGCCTCTCCCAGCCTTAGTATATGAGTTTGTGCCTGCCTGGCCTTACTGTATCAGTGTCATGTGCATTCCGTTGATGTCCCCACAAGGCCTGCTCTTTTGAATGAGGGTGGATATAGAGAACAGGGGAAGTGAGAGGGATTGGAGGAAGGGGAAGCTGCCATTGGGATGGATTGTGTGAGGGAAGAATAAATAGAGATTTTTAAAAAGCACAAATGATGCTTTCCAACAAGTTTTAAGACAGTAGTTTAAGTAGTTTCCTAGTGCGTTATGAATATTATCAACATATCCCAGACATTGGAGAATCAATAAACTGTAAACTTCTATTTTCTCTATGTAAATTGATGCTGATGTTTTACAATGAGAGCGTTTTGGAGGCTCAATGTGACAAAGTAAACGAACGGTTAACTATTTGTTCCCTGAAGATGCGGGGCACGTGCTGAATTCATCCTACACGTAAGAAAGCATCCCCATTTAAGAAGTAAAATATTTCTAACTAATATCTACAATAATCAGTAATACTGTCAGTGTCCATATGGTTCTTATAGTTCTCATGTCTCAAACAATATGCAAGACGTTAAAAAAAAAAAAGAAAATCTGCAAAAATATTTAGGATAGGGTGTAGTAACAGATTGTATCCAACTAATTTATTTTTGCATTTTTTTCAGATATGATTGGCATGAAAAGTTGAACCTTGACTTGGCTGCTCTTCAAGCATGTTGGCACTAGATTGCTCATTGCTACTGCCCATCCCTAGAAAAGACATTCCCACTGTTTTTACTCTGCACTGCTGTACACCATTCTAATCTGTGTTCTGAGCATGGGCTCCCTGCTCAGTAAGAATTCAGGCAGTTTGAAAGAACCAACCAAACATTAACATTTCTTGAGGACAGAGCTTGAACTTTGTTCATTATTTTATCATCAGAATGTTATAGATACTTCAATAATTTTTAATGACATGAACACAAAATCAGAATTGTTTCCAACTCTTTACTAAAGAAATTGACCTTAGGATTTCTTAGTCAACACTCCCAAACGCCTTGGTAATGAACTATGTCTGTTTGTGTTTGTGTTTGTTTTTGAGACAAAATCTATATGTATCCCTGGCTGGCCTCGAACTCTCTATATAAATTATGAAAGCTTGGAACTGAGAGAAATGTGCCTGCCTCTGCCTCCTGAATGCCAGGATTGAGGGCATGTACCACCACACACTGATTGTAAAGCTATAAACAGCACTTAACATAAAGAAAACAAAAGGTTTAGAAATGCTTATTGATTTGCTGACATCTTATGTACACTGAAAGATTGGGTTAGTATTTATTTCAGAACTATACAACCCAAATTTCCTGTGCTATCTATTTTAGCCCTGCCTCTTGCTGTAAGAGGTTGAATTAATCACAAGGAGAAACATTTATTGTCAATGCCTTAGTAAACTACTTTATCATCTACTGCTCAGAGAGTAATGATAATGAACTGAGTGTTCCCGCTTAGGAGATGATGCATATATAATAACTAGCAGCCACAGTCATTAGCATTATAAGTATTCTCAACTTCTATATGGTTCCTATATGGTCAAGGATTCGACCACCATGCCATGACTAAAGAGATGGGGATAGATTCTTCTAACTCCAGACTCCTCCTAGAATGATACCCAAAGACCAGAAAAGGCAAGATATCTGGGTGCATATATCTGAGATACCTTAAGACATTCCTCCAAACTGCCTGCCTGTTAGCCATCACCTTCACTCCAAAGGGCATAATGAACAAGACTGGAAATAGCAGTGAATAAGAGCCACTTCAACACAGGATTTTGCATAGTGCTTCCCCAGCAAGTACATCTTATAATCATCTGTCGTGTGTGTGTGTGTGTGTGTGTGTGTGTGTGTGTGTGTGTGTGTGTGTGTGTGCACGCGCGCGTGCGCGCGCGCGCATGTGAAGATGACCTAGTGTTGCTCCTTAGGAATCACTCACTTCATTTTTTGAAACACGTTCTCCCATTAGACTAGATATTGCCAAATAGTCGCTGGCTGGCCAGTGAGCCCAAGGGGCTCCACCTATTTCCAATTCTCCAACACTAAAACTACAAGCCCGATACTACAATTGGCTTCTTTCTCCTAGCCCCCAAATATTGGACTAGGGAGACCAAATTCAAATTCTCATGGTTGTGTGGTATGTACTTTACTAGCCAAGATCCCCAGACCCAATTTTCTACCTTTTGCCATCAATGACTTTTCAATGGAAATAGAAGACACTGGTGCTGGAAAATGTTTATTATTATTATTATTATTATTATTTCATCTTAACCATTTTCAGGAAAAAAAAAGTCTAATAGAAGCATACTAACTTTCCCAAAAGAAAGCCAAGATCAATGGATTCAAGAGTAAAGAGTAGAAATTTTCTTTCCTTCTTAAAAGCCTTTGTTTGCTTGCTTGTTCTGTTTGGGTTTTTGTTTGTTTTGGTTTCTGTTTTGAGAGGTTTGAGATCAAGGTCTCATGCATGCTAGATGAAAACTTACACCCCCTAAGCCCCCTGTTGACCTTCATTGCAACAATTAGCTGAATGGCTGTTAAATCAGTTCTGAATATTAATTATTATTATCCTTTATATGTATGTGTGCATTCAAATTGTTTCATTGACATTGAATATGCACAGTGATCTTCCAGGAATATTAACTGCCTACTGGACAACAAATTGCAAATGCACACTCATGTGCGCATGTGCATACACACACATACACACACACACACACACACACACACACACACACACAAAACATCAAGTAACATGATGATATTTTCAAAAGAGAATACTGCAGTTGAGTCAAATCAGCTTGTTGTTACCTTCTAAATTGATTCTTATAGCCTTGTCAATTCCATGTCTCCTAGGAGACCGCAATGGATAACATTACACACATAGCACAGACGTTAAGGGACCAACCAGCTTCTTAGCCAGGACTCCAATACTTGCCTTCCATTAGCCCTGACTGAGAACTAAAGATGGAACAGTTTGGCTTACAATTCCCTATGCACCACTTGTGTTCAGCTTGCCTCAAGTAGGACCATACATCAGAATTACATTTTTCCTACCTTGGAGCCTTCTATTCTACTTAGTTCCAGGGGATCCAGGTTTTAAGAATCAGACTCTATTCTTAAAGACTACCATTTAAAATACTCAGGAAGGTAGACCAGTTGTCTGTTTACTCTGTGTTTATGCAGACTAAGCTTGACATGTAAGAAAGAGGTGATACAGACCACACTGAAGTTCATAAAATTGGCGTATAGAGAAGTTTTGTTTAGGAAAACACTGATCCGTTTGTACTGGCCTTTACAACTGACACAGTCCCTGCTGTTTATTTTATGTTTAGTAAATGGTTTAGGAAAGATCATTTAAATGTTTAACAAAAATAATCTTTTCTCCTTCTCAAAACTACAAGTCTATGTTATTAAAAGTATATAGACCTACATTTTAGAAACATCAGGAATGCAGCACATTGGCCAGACACTAGCTAGTATTTATTGTTGTTGTTGTTGTTGTTGTTTATTACTATTAAATCTTTTTTTACAGTCCAGTCACTATACTCCCCCAGTCCTCCATTAGACACTTCCACATCCCATTCCTCCTCCTCCCCGTCTCCAAGAGGATGTCCCTGCCCCCACCCCCACCCCCAGACCTCCCCACTCCCCACTCCCTGGGACTTCAAGTCTCTTGAGGGTTAGTTAGGTGCATGTTTTCTTACTGAGACCAGACCAGGCAGTCTTCTGCTATTGGGGGCCTCATACCATCGATTGTATGCTTCCTGGTTGGTGGATCAGTGTCTGAGAGATCTCTGGGGTCCAGGTTAGCCCTGATCAGGTTAGTCTCTGAGACTGCTGGTCTTCCTATGGAGTCGCCCTCCTCCTCAGCTTCTTCCAGCCTTTCCCTAATTCAACCACAGGAGTTCCAGCTTCTGTCCATTGGCTGGGTGTAAGTATCTGCTTCTGACTCTTTCAGCTGCTTGTTGGGCCTCTCAGAGGACAGCCATGCTAGGCTCCTGTCTATAAATACACTATAGCATCAGTAATAGTGTCAGGCCTTGGAGCCTCCCCTTGAGCTGGGTCCCAATTTGGGCCTGTCAGTGGACCTCCTTTCCCTCAGTCTCTTCTCTATTTTTGTCCCTGCAGCTCTTTTAGACAGGGACAATACTGTGTCAGGGTTTTTGACTGTGGAATGGCAACCCCATCCCTCCACTTGATGCCCTATTTACATAGTAGAATATGATTCAGCTATTAAGAACAAGGACATCATGAGTTTTTCAGGCAAATGGATGGAACTAGAAAACACTAGACAGTATTTTTAAAGAGCTAAATGAGCCCTGTATAATGAGAGACCCCTGAAATCCGCAGCATTCAGGAGACTGAGGCAAGAAGATCCTAAATTTGACGTCAGCCTAGGTTATGTAATGAGTAGCAGGCCAACTTAGACTATATAACAAGACTCTTCCTTGATAGGAAAAAAAATCAAAATAGGATGGTAATGTAACAAAACCAACCACAAAACAAATAAACACAAAATGGAACCTATTCATCCAAAGCAATCTTAGCAGCCTGACATGGACCACTTCCTGCCATGAAGGGTGGGGTTTCGTCAGATGGTTATCCCTGACAACTTCAATCACACCGAAGAGTGTCCTAAGTCCAATACACAGCCAAGGAAAGACTTTGGAGTACGAAGGTCTACATGGGATGCCTCCATCTAATCCTCCCCTCAGAGTTTAGGGAAGCCAGTGGAAGAGAGGGCAGAAAGAGCCAGAGGGGGTGGACGACACCCAGAAAACATGGCCCTTGAAATCAGCACAAAGCTCATAGGAACTCACAGTGATGGAAGCAGTGTGGACGAAGCCTGCACACGTCTGCACCAGGTCCTCTGCGTATGTATCAGGGTTTTTATGGGATTTTAGTGTTCTTAATGGGATTCCTGGGTATGTAGACCAGTAGTTTGCTGTGCCATCTCTTGGGCTCTTTTCCTTTGTTTTAACCAATTCCAAACTGTTACTTTTGACTTATCTTCTTATCTTTTATTTTAATGTTATCCCCTTAGAAACCAGTTTGTTTTCTAATGAGAGACAGGAAGGCGGTGGATCCAGTTGGAAGGGGAAGTGGGAAGGATGTGATGGGGTACACAGAGGGGACACTATAATCAAGATATATTATGTGAGGGGAAAACATTTCTAATTAGAGGGGAAATTTTTTTTAAAAAAAATGGTCTGGGTTCTTTCCACGTGTAATAAGAATTTCTTCGAGTCCAAAATGAAATGTTCTTGCCTTACCTCATAAAAAAAAAAAATAATGACTTTCATTTCTTAGAGGAAGAAAAGCAAGCATATTGCTAGGATTTCCAGTTCTAATCCAGCTTTATCATGCAGAAATCTCTCCATTGTATTCTTCAATCATTTTCCAAAACTTTATTTATCTGCTGAGGGGCAGGGCATGTCTCATGGCACATGTTTATGTGAGACAACAACCGCTAGGAGTCAATTCTCTCTTTCTACCTTGTAAATCCCCAGGATTGAACTCACTTCATTAAGCTTATCATCAAGAACCTTTAAATGCAGAACTACTGCACCAGCCCTACAGCATGGTATTGTTAACCTTATGATATATTTATTTTTACTTTATGTGTATGTGTGTTTTGCTTCTCTCTCTCTCTCTCTCTCTCTCTCTCTCTCTCTCTCTCTCTCTCTCTCTCGTGTGTGTGTGTGTGTGTGTGTGTGTGTGTGTGTGTGTGTGTATTCACCACCATATGCATGCAGTGCATGTAGAGGCCAGAAAAGGACATTGGAAATGCCCTGAAACTGGAGTTACAGTCTACACCAAATTCTTGAGTAAGGCCAAGTTATTGTTGAAATTATAGATCGCTTTGGAAGAGCCTTATCAGGAAATATATTTGTAAGCCTCAATAGGTATTTCAACCTGATTATCAAATCATCAATTCAGTGCATATTTAATCTAGCAGGTGTTTTGTTCTGTCCCTCACACCATTGCTGAGAACACAATGGTAAAATTTGTGCACTCTTTACAGCCCGTGGTTGTGACCAAGAGTCAGATGTGCTAACAAATAGTGTTGTGGGATGGATCGTAATAGTGTATGGGTGAATGAGCTAAGAAAAATGGCTGGTGTAGAGGAAGTGAGGAAGAGGTGACATTGGAGGAGCAAACAGATGCAGTCTCAGGTTCAGGGTATATGGGAGGACAAGGAGAAATGAATGCGGAAGTGGAGACAAGAGGGCCATGCGAGTTTAATGATCTGTGAACTGCTTAATTAGGAATGAAAGAGCTTGCAGAGGTGGAGGAGCAGGGCTGCAGGTCAGGGCTACCCCTGCTAGTACTTTCCCCTGATAGTAGGCTCCCTGCCTACTGCACACACGCAGCTTGTCTTTGGAGAAATAGAACAAAGAAACCGTCCCCACTTACAGTCCAGTGATCGCCACCGCCAACCAGGAAACAACCCCTACTTGTTCTTCCCCTGCCTCCATCCCAGACCTCCTTCTGCAGCTCCCCTCCCCAGGCAAAGCTTCCAAATCCCTTCCTAAGTACTTATTATGCAGGAGGAAAACTGAACTATGAAAAGTTATTCAAACAGCATCCATAAGCTAACTACTTGAGGCATATCTATTGACTGAAGAGATTTGCATTATGAACTAAGTCTGTGCAAAAAGACAATGGTAAATAGCAGGAAAAACAAAGAAATTGATCATTTAAATAAAGGGAAGCTGCTAACACCCAATGTGTATCTATTTCTCTTTAGTTGAAATTTACCCTAGAGGAACTAATATGAAAATATTACTTTCATTGTTTAAAGGAAATCCAGTGGAATGGAATGCTAATTCTGTATCCCCCATTGTCAAACAGGTGAGCAGGAGATGATCTCAGCTGCAATACATCTGGTCTCTGCTGAGCACTCTCTGTAAAGTTCTAGAGATGTAAAGATAAACAAGGCCCGGCCATGTTGCTCTGAAGACTATAATGATGTCTTGGTTGGGGAGGGAGAAGGACACAAATGAGTGATTGTCATGAAAAGTGGCAATATGCAAAAGATGGATGCACATATTATTATGGGGGTGGAAGAAGAAGAATATCCTCCTGTGTGTAGTTGATATTTGGCGCGTGAAGGGGAAACTTCCTTATGAAAACTTCAATGAATAAGCGACATTCAAGCCAGAATGTCAGTGAGTAGAAATGGCTGGTCCCAGTGGGAGAGGATGCATGTAATCCTGTAGAAATCTAATGTCCAAGGGAAGGGGAATAATGGGGGTGGATAGGAGGGGGTCCACCCTCGAAGAGGCAAGGGGGAGGAGGGAAGGGGAAGAACTCTGGGAGGGGGCACCAAGGGGGCAACATTGGGGGTGTAAATAAATAAAATAATTAATTAACTAAAAAATAAAATATGTTTTAAATAGCAGAATGGTGATCAAAACTACAAATGATATGGAAGATACCCTGGCCTTCAAGAAAAAAAGCCTATATATATATATATATATATATATATATATATATATATATATATATATATAGTGTGTGGGTGTGTGGGTGTGACACTCACATATGGAGTAATGGAACCTAATGTTAAAACATGATGGACTTTATGGTGCAGAAATTGGTTAAGGTGAGAAATTGTTAAGGGAGTTGGTTTGTAAAGAACCTACTTGCCATGGTAAGAAACTGTACCCTATCAGTTAACTCAGAAAGGATGCTTCTCATTAACAGCTTTGCTTTTCAAGAATGGAAAACCGAAGGCAATCTAAGACAAATGCATTCTAGTTCTTGTCTAGAGGACAAGGAAGAAACTACTTAAACAATTCAAGGTGGAGATCCGATAACCCAAATTGAGATTTAGGTTGACTGAACTAGCTTTAACAATTTACTCAGAAAAACTAAAACAAAAAACAAAAACAAAAATAAAAACAATTAATAATAGTGATATAGGGAACTCTTCTGAAAAACAGAGCTGTAAGGAGTGCCAGAGGAACTGTGGTCCTTTAGGGATCTCAAGAACCTCATCTTCTTCTCTAGACCTTGAATATTACTTTGCAAATAGTAAATATTTGATAATGTCTGATTAGTGAAGAAATAAAATTTTGTTGCCTAGGAACTAAACTTCCTGAGTCAGAGTCACTTGCAGGAGGTGCCCTGAGAAGCAGGATTAAGACAGGTGTCTCTGTGGGAGTAAGAACAAAGAAAACCAGAGAATCCTTGGCCAACCTCTGGGGGGGTTCTACATGATTCCTAAGTTACCATAAGCCTCTGTCCATCTGTCAGCTAGTCACAGATAAGAAGGGGCCATTTGGCCATTGGAAATACCTAGAGGGACACTCAGAGCCAAGCTGCTTCCAGGCAATGGTCCCCACAGTTGGAGACATAAAGAACTCAAGTGGGTAGAGAGCAGCATCATTAGGAGGAGTGGTTCACAACCTGTGTGTTGAGACCCCTTTAGAAGGTCAAATGACCCTTTCACAGAGGTCTCCTAAGACCGTCAGAAAATACAGATATTTACATTATGGTTTATAACAGCAGCAAAATTGCAGTTAGGAAGTAGCAATGAAATAATTTTATGGTTGGGGGTCACCACAGCATGAGGAGCTGTATCAAAGGGTCACAGCATTAGGAAGGTTGGGAACCACTGCTCTAGAGCTTCTCGAAGCATATAGGAGATGGCAAGTGACTGGCTCAGAATGATGTTCTACAACATCCTATCCCACTTCCCCAAGGCCCCTGACAGCAGCTAACAATTGACAGAAAGAGACAGAACTGTTCACACTCAAATTGTGAATACAAGAACAAAATCCCAGTCCTTCTACATGACCTGAGGATGACACAGAATTTGTATAATTCACTTCTGGGGTGGTCTGGATGAAGATGGCCTTCACAGACACATAGGGAGTAACTTAACTAGAGGTGTAGCCTTGTTGGAGTAGGTGTGGCCTTGTTGAAGGAAGTGTGTCACTGCAGGGTGGGTTTTGAGGTTTCAGAAGCTCACACAAGGCTTAGTGGCTCACTGTCTCTTCCTGCTTGCTGCCTGCAGATCCAGATGTAGAACTCTCAGCTACCTCTCCAGCACCATGTCTGTCTGCATACTACCATCTTCCTCATCAAGCCACCAGGGCTTCAGTGAGTCACATTCCACACTCCCAAGCTGGCTCCAGAGACAGAAACACATGGGAACATTTACCAAATCTTTAGATTCGGAGAAATCGCTTAATCTCATTGAACCTCAACTTGCCACATACAGAAAGATCTTCCTGGAAAAGGCTTGCAGCCAAGCTCTGAAGTAGCAACTTAAGGATTTTCTTTGAAAAGTCAGTTGTGCTCGATGGGGTTCTGCTAAAGCAAACACATGAAGGAATGCTTGGCTGAAGCAGACACAGGTGAAAGCATGCTCTGCGAAAACAAGCACATGAAAGGACACATGATGAAGGATTCTTCACTAAGGACACACATGTTTTGGTCTGCCTCACATTGCATAATTGAGCTGCATTTGTTGGGACTCCATAGAGAGAAACGCACCAAAAGATTTCTGGTGGTGTGCTGCAGTTCCTTGCCACTTCTGTGGACTAGAAACAGAGTGGCAGGGTGATGTCAGCTGAGACAGACTCACATGCTGAGGCAAGACACATACTGAGGTAAGACCTGTGGAGGACATGTAATGTTTGGAGGGAGTATAAAAAGGACTTGATGGACAGTGATGAAGGCTGAACTTGTCTTGCTTGCATAGCTAAACGCTTCTTGGTCTCTCGTCTTCGCTGACCTTCACTGAGAGGCACAAGAGAGAACTTTTCCTGGTGTTCCTGTTGGTCATAGTCGCTCCTGCAGACTTGTGCCAGAGCTGATGTCTGCCTGTCTCTGCTAGGTAGTGCCACCGCTGCTGATTCGTTGCTATCCCAACTCTACCAAACTGGACTGCCAGTGTATCCAATGAAGAGTTTGCAAGTGGATCAAGCTGCTGCTGCTGCTGACCTATGAACTGCCGATTTCCAGACAACACAGATGAGAGTTGCTCCAAAGAACCATTTCTAAACAGGTCCACTTCTCCTGTATCCTTTCCTTTCCACTACCTGTGGTAGGTAGTGGGCTAAAACATAGTTTAAAGCATTGAAGAACCATCATTAAAAATAGGTTTTGAAAAAAAAAAAAAGAGAGTTACAAAGCTCTCTGAGCAAAATAGGCAACCAAACTCTCTAAAGCCACTGCTTCAGATGTCTGTTAAGAGCTTCCAGTCTAGTTCTTCATCTCTGCTGCATCTTTGAAAAATATGGCCCTAGTTTGTGCACCTAACCGGTCATTCTTCTTTCTTAGCTCTGTAGAACTCTACCCTTACAGTTTCAGAATCAAACAAGTGAAATATCATAAAACTTGAATATCTTATGATAAAGAGACTGGAATTTTTTTTTCAGGTCAACCAAAAAAGGATCACATATAACATAAATCATGTGGTTGTGTTCACGTTGTATTAGACTGCCTATAGCTTAGAGTGTCAAATCTTTGGTTTTCCTACATCAGTTTTCTAAGACCTTAACGTTTTGTGCTGTTGCACTGTGGAACAAATATTAGTGCAGTAGTTAAGGGTGGGGCTATAAGATCAGGTAACCAGGTCAATGAGATGGCTGAGTGGGTGAAGCCACTTGCTGCTAAGCCTGACAACAGATCCACTCCCGGGACCTGCATGGAGGAAGGAGAGAACCCATTGGTTGCACTCTGACCTCCACATGTATTGAGTGGCACATGTGTCCCACATGCAAACAAAATAATAAATTAGCATGTAAGTTAAAACCAAATAACCTAGGATCAAAACCTAGCTCTGTCACTTTTCTAGATACATGATCAATTGTTTAAGAGACTTAAACCTCAATTATTTTCCAACATGAACAGGAGTGGGATCATCCTATTCATAAGAGGACATGGAGAAAAAAAATGAGCTAAAACACATAGATTAGTTAGAGTTGTCTAATGCTTGTCATTACATTACTACCACCATTTTCAGGTTGTTGTGTTAAGTGGTTAGGGCTGACGTAACTAAATACCTCAGGTGGAGTCGCTTGACAGCAGAAATCTATTTTCTTGCACTTCTTCGGCATAGGCATCCGAGATCAGAATATCAGCTCGTTTAGTTTCTCCTGAGACCTCTCTGCTGCATCTTCTGCTGGCATTCAGATGCTCAACTTCTTGCTCCTCCCCATGTGGCCTGCGCATGCGCAGTGTGTTTACCTAGGGTCTCCTAAGAACACCAGTCATGTTAGGTAAGGGAGCCACCCTAACTGTCTCGTTTCAACTTAATTATGATTTTAGAAGACATTATTTACAAATAATGTTACATTCTGAAGTTCTGGGTTTGGAACGTCAGTGTATGAGCTTTGGGGAGTACATACTCTAGGTCCATAAAACCATTTGCTATTTGCCGTGTGTCCGGAAGAGTGCCAGAAATCCTGTCCTCTGGACTTGCCCCAAGTATTCTCAGCTTTACCCCATAAATCTTTTTTACTCTTGAAGTCAGCTCCCTCAGCAGCTTGCTTACCTATATATCTTCATTGTCCAATGTAGAAATAGCCTTTTCCCCGATCACTTTGAATCATAATGTGTGTTCATTGTAAAAAATAAAAATCTTAGATAATAGGAAAGTATATTAAAATAAAGAGGGACCTACTCATAACCCTATCATAAAGAAATAACCACTATATGAAATCTGCAAAGTGGGGTAGTGGTGGTGCATGCCTTTAATCCCAGTACTCAGGAGGTGGAGGCTGGCAATCTGTGAGCGTTCAAGGCCAGCCTGGTCTACAGAGCAAGTTCCTGGACACCTAGATCTACACAGAGAAATCCTCTGGGGATTGGAAAAGGACTGAAATCTGTAAAGTGGCTAGATTCTTTTTTCTTTCCTCTTCTGTTCTCATATTCATAAAACCTGTTATTTCCCCAAATGGGAGTAATAGACTGCCCGGCCCGTATTTTTCACTTTAAATAATTTAGACATCATTCCATGTCAAATATCACAAATCTATATCACAACCCTGCTATTACACAGGACTCCATAGTCAGTCTGTTTCTCAACACTGGCTTTTTAAAAAACTGTTATGAAAAATAGTTCAGTGAACTACCTTGTTAGAGAAAACATCCTTGCCCTCACCATTTCCATCATAAACTTTCTTAGATAAATAAAAGAAAACCTGAAATTCGTTTTTATATATTTCCAGATTGCCCTCGAGAAAGATGTTCCAATTATCCTCCTTCTAAGTGCAAAGTGGTTAATATAATTGCCAGAAACATGCTGATTTTGCATCAACCTTCGCCTACCCCCTGCCTCCCCCAACTATAACCATCCTTTGGGAAGCCATATCATATTAATTGAACCAATATAACATGGTCCTTTCCCCTCAGAGTGACAAGGCTAAAACAGATGATACAATTTGCAAGGAACACATGGAAACATATATCCAAGTGCTAGATTGCGTGTTGTACAGATGCTAAGCACCCTGGGAGGTTCAACTTATTTCCTTCCACTTTTAGTCCCTGCACAGGCTTAAAATAAAACACGCCCATGAGTTGTGGTGTGCTCAAAGTATTTTACTAGAGAAATACCTGCTCTCGAGATTCAGCTTCAGAGAAACTGGAGGGAAAATGAGCCCTCCTCTTTATCTGCTTCCATGTTCACTGACCAAACTCTAGCCGTGTTGAGTGAGTTCCAGCCATGTTGATCTCTCTGTTCTAGCCACAAGAGTGGAGAGCTTAAGATCCTGATGAGGCCAGTCTGGGCTACCTAGAGAGACCCTGTCTCAAAAAGCAAAAAAAAAAAAAGGAATGGGGGAGGGAAATAAACAGGAAGAGGGAGGATGAACTATTCCCAAAGAAGATAAATAGATCATCATAACAGAACAGTGAGTCCAAAGAGAGGCTCAAGCATACATAGTCAACTGATTTTTGGAAAAGGCCTAAAAATAATTCAGTGGAAAGGTAATCTTTTAAATAAACAGGTGATGCTGAAATGACTGAATACTTATTTTTTCCAAATTTTTATTAGGTATTTACTTCAACTGAATATTTATAAATCAAAAAAGAAAAAAAATATCATAGCACATGTAAAAAATTTAACCCCAAATGGGACATTGACACAATAGTAAAAATGAAAATGAATAACTTTTGGAGTCAAACCTAGCACAAAACTTCTGTAACTTAGGCTAGGCAAAATTTTATTAGGTGTAACACTAAATTCATATTTCATTAATGAGTAAATTGATGAATTAGATTTCACCAAAATTTAGAAATTATCCTTAAAACATGAAAACATAGGCACAGACTAGAGGAAACATTCCCAAACTCTCCACTTGCTAAAGGCCTCTCAAAATTTCAAGAACAACAACAACAACAACAAAAAAAAACACTTTTTAAATTTCTTATTTATTTATTTATTTATTTACATCCAAATTCCTCTCCCAGTCTCCCCTCACAGAGTTCCTCTTCCCGTCCCCCTTTTCCTTTGCCTCTAAGAGGGTGTCCCTTGATATGCCCCCACCCTGGTGCATCAAGTCTCTGCAGAATTATATGTAACTTCTCCTACTGAGTCCAGACAAGACAATCCTATGCTACATATGGGCCAGGGACCTCAGACCAGCCACACGTATGCTATTTGGTTGGTAGCCCAGACTCCGGGAGCTCCCAGGGTTCCAGGTTAGTTGACACTGTTGGTCTTCCTGTAGTGTTGCCATCCCTTTCAGCTCCTTCAATCCTTCCCCTAACTCTTCCATAGGGGCCCCCGACCTCTGTCCAGTGTTTGCTGTGGGTGTCTGCATCTGTCTCAGTCAGCTGCTGGCTAGAGCATATCAGAGGACAGCTATCCTAGGCTTCTAACTGCAAGCATAAAATAGCATCACTAATAGTGTCAGGGATGGGTGTCTTCCCATGAAATGGCTCTCAAGTTGGGCCAATTATTCATTGACCATTCTTTAAGTCTCTGCTCCATCTTTGTCCCTGCATTTCTTTTAGATAGGAAAAATTGGGGGTCGAAAGTTTTGTAGGTGGGTTGGTGTCTCCATCCCTTCACTGAGAGTCATGTCTGACTACTGGAGGTGGTCTCTTCAGGTTCCACATCCCCACTGTTGTGCATTTCAGCTAAGGCCATCAGCTCTGACTCCTGCGAGCCTCCCCCATCCCAGGTCTCTGAGACTTTCTACAGATTCCCCTCACCCTCTGCCCCCTCATCTGCATATATCCATTCATTCTCCAGGCTCTCTGGCCTCTCTCCTGGCTCTCCCCATACCTGATCCTGGCCCCCATTCCCTTCCCACTCCCCTCTCCCACCAGGTCCCTTCCTCTGCTTCCCATGACTATTTTGTTCTTCCTTCTAAGTGGAATTCAACTATCCACGCTTGGTGCTTCCTTCTTGATGAAGTTCTTTGGGTCTATGGGATATAGCATGAGTATTCTGTACCACCACCACAGCACAGGGTGAGGTAGTATAGTAGGAAGATGTTGTGTAACAATTAAGAAATTCCTTCCTGAAGGGAGAAAGGAGGCTTCTGAGACTCAATAATTGATCAATCATCACAAATCTGGAAAAAACCTGAAATTTGCAAGATTCAGAAGTCCTTCCTATCTTCACCCCCAAGGGTCCAAGTAGTTGTTGACTGCTGAGGAGAGGAACCTCTCAGATATGTCCATCTGCTGTGCAAGGCATCTGGGAAGCTGCAGGGATGCAGGGGTGCAGGGAAGCATGGATGTAGGGATGTAAGGATGCAGGGATACAGGGGTGCAGGGATGCAGGGATGCAGGGATCTAGCTTCATTGAGTCCTCACCCAAGCTGGGTAGGGCTTCACTGGCACATCTGCCTTTGAACAAGTGGGAAAAAATACAAAAATTGAGATGGTATGCTACCACATGCACTGAGAGTGATGTGTATGTTTATATGAGTGTGTACACATATGACAGCTCTTAAAAGCCCAAGACACTGTAAGCACTTGCTTCTGAGGAAGAGAAAGGGAGAGCAGATAAGGCAAGGGGAAAATTGCTTTTCACACACCCCTTGCTTGTTTGTTTGTTTTCATACACATGTCATTACCTATTAAAACCATCCTTAGGAGAAAAAAATTTTAACAAGATTTTCAAAACTCCTGTTTAATGTTCAGATTTTCAAAGTAAAAATCATTAATAAAAAGAACTGTTGATGACTGTATCACTTTGGCATCTATCTCCCCAAACTTAGATAATGCACTGAAATTAGTTCTAATTTGTGGGTTACAATGTTTAATTGATACAGAATGAAAATATAAAGTGATTTATGAAGTCCCCTTGATATTTTTGTCTGACAACTTTTCACGATATTTTGGAAACCCTAAGATGGATCACACACATTTCTATAAAGTATATATATATATATATATATATATATATATATTTAAAGAGCATAAACACAATAACACATAATGCATATCTCAAAGTCTCAGAGGCAAATGACATTTGTTTGACTACAAAACTAAAAAGACAGGTCAAAATATATTTAGAGATGAGAATATGCCACAGTGGTGAAGCACTTGCCTAGCGTGCAAGAGGCCCTAAGTTCAATTTCCAGCACCTCGACGTGTGTTTGTGTGTGTGTGTGTGTGTGTGTGTGTGTGTGTGTGTGTGTGTTACTTGAAATCACACTTACTATGTATTTTATCACTATGTATTACTGAACTCTGGATTTTTTTTTTCCAACAGTGAATAGGAATACTTCCTCTATCACGGTATAAGCTGATGTTTGAAAATTCTCCCATAAGCTAGGAAGCCCTATCTGTAACCACTGTTCACTGACGGCTACATAAAGCTTTAGGTACAATGGGTACAAAGCTCAATGGCAGACGGCTTACCTAAAACTTCAACTGCCCTCAATGAGGAAGCATCAGAGATATGAAGGCATAATGTCTTCTTTTATTTTCTAAGATTTATTTTCCTTTTATTTTATGTGCATGAGTATTTTGCCTGCATGGGAGACACTGCATATGTGCCTGGTGCCCTGGAGGACAGAAGAGGGTGAGCCATCTCCTGGAACTGGAGTTAGGAATGGTTGTAGGGCATTGCATGGGTCCTGGGAGCCAAATGCAGGTACTCTATATGAACAGCAAGTTCTCTTAATTGCTGAGCAATCTCTCCAGGCCCCTGAGACATCATCTTATTTCTACCTTCTGCATGCCCTTCATCAGTCAGCAAACTAGAAAAACTGCAGTGTTTTCTCTGCAGCTTGAAGTCTTTGGGGGTCTACTGTAAATAGTTGTAGGTCAGCGTCTCAACAACTTTTCTATAAAACACAAAATAGAATATGTCCAAATGTTATATTTTTCAGGACTATTAGGTTCCAATGTTATTAAGCTCAGACTTGAACCAGCCCTGTAGGGTGAATTGCAAGAAACACACTCATAAATTCTCCATGAATACCGTCTTGTTCACTCGGACAGTCTGCATGTTTCATAAATGTTCCCAGGAGGCTTGTTTCTGCTTTGGATTCTTTGCCAATATTACATATATTCAATTCCAAGTACGTATGTGATTTTACTCACGTATGTTGTAGATACATAAACAGAAATTTTAAAAACATATGCATGAAACCACATTTTTCAAATAATTTTTATGCATTAATAAAACAAGTAACCTTATTACAATACTAAGAAATTGTCATGGAGATTTAAAGGACTAGCTTCTAGTTCAGCTTATTCTGAAAGTAGGTTTTAGTGGTCGGCATAGTTAAATAGGCTGTCTCCCAAAACACAGGGAGAAGTGTCGATTGTCTTAGGAGGCTGCAACACCCATCTACCAAATGCACAGGATTCTCTCTGTGTTCTATTTGTGGGGTGTTTTTTTTTTTCTTCTAAATATCGTGCTAAGGGTGATGATTTCGTGCCAGCCTTAATAAATATCTCAAGGCAAAATAAACAGAATGGGATGTTTTACTAGTTTTATTAGTTGTGTCTTCAATCCACACATCAAGTGATTTCATAGAACTTTCCTTTTCATTTTTGTCTTGAGTGAGTACTGTTTGCCCCCACTGGCTTGTACTTAACTTGGTGGTGTGTACCAAGTTTGCACTGGGAGAACTGTGACTCTTGTCAAATTCTTGTATTGGCTCTTTCAGGCCTTATTGATTGTACTTGAAATCCATGATCTCTCGGCAGTAATCATTCTTAACCACTTTATTGAGGGATAATTGACACACAATAATCTGCACGCATTTAAAGTGCGTGGTCTGATTAGTTTTGACATATCAGCACACTTGAGAAATCATCATACAGTTACTATGCTGTCTGATTATTTAGCTTGTTGTCTCAAAGCCAGGTCATGTAAGCCCTGTAACTTCATTCATTATCAAAGAAGTTTGGGCTGTTAGAGTTTTTTCTTTTTCTCTTTCCATATAGATTTTAGAATCAATTCATCGGTTTACACACACACACACACACACACACACAAGGCTACTGTTATGTCTAATTTTCATAACACATAGGACACAATAAAACTGTCTTATTGCCAGTGTCTGATCATCTTAAGATCTACCAGTTCCTATTTGATTTTGATTTATTGATTCCTCATTAGGAATAGTGTTTTCCTTATTATTTGCCTGCCTCTTAAGGGTGTGTTGAATACCAGAGCCTGAAAGTTTACCATGCTGAGAGCTGGGTATCTGTGCATCCTTGTAAGTACTGTGGAGCTTTGTTCTTGGATGCAACTAAATGATTTGAAACAGTGTGGGCTTTCTGCATCTTTCTGTGGCTACTCCTTCTGTGACTCTGTGGCAGTGCTCCATCCAGACATGGTTATTCCCCAATCCTAAAGCAAGATCCTTCTGTGAACTCTGCCAGACACGCCAGGAGCCCTGTGCCTTTTAAGTCTGCTCAGTGGTACATATTGTACTACAGTGGTAGTATTACTAGCCCTGTAACCTCATCTCTTCACATAGCTGTGTTCCTCCTGGCAGATAACTTCCTCTCATGTATTTTCCTCTTTTCAGTACTTAGCTGAATATCTGAACAGGACTCTCTTGAGACCACTGAAGTTCTTTCTTTGTGTAGCTTCCTCTTCTGCCACACTTGGTATTGGTCTCCTTGTACCTTCCACTATGTTTCTTTAACTCCAGGCTGCACCTTGGTTTCCCTTAAGCTGTTTGAAAAGTTGATAATCCATCCCATTTCTTTGTCATCTCTCAGTAGTCATTGTTGGTTGATGTTCAGTATCTTACAAACAAATGGGTAAATCTGCTCCCTCTTAACCAGAAACAGCCATCTTTGTTTCTTTTAAATTTTGACAGGAGTGACATTAGATATCAACTTGTTAAGGAATTCCAAGGTAGCTGATAAAATATTAATTTGGGGCATATCTGAGGATGCATGTGAGCCATGAAAGGGAGAAGAGAGAGGCTTATGAGAACAGGGGTCAGATGATAATAGAGCAGGTGTGATATGAAAGTGGAGATGGGGATTCTGAGAATGAAAGGTCACAAGCTGAAAGGGGGCCAGAGAGATGGAGGAGAGGAGTTGGAGGTATGAACCAACCAACACTAAGTATTATAAAAATGCCATAAGGAAACATGTTTTAATAAAGAATTAAAATAATGGAATTTTTTAAATTATACTAAAGTCTGAATTAGGGATTAAAGATATTCCTTGGATTTGAGAGTGAAGATCAAACTATTAGAATGAACAGGGTCAGAGAGTGAACTATATTTTGACTTCAGTGCACTCTACTGCTTTTTTTAAAAAAAAAATTGTTTTAATTCTGTTTATGCATCTCTGTATGGTTATGTGCGTGTGAGAGCAAGTGCCAGAGTAGGCCTGATGTGCTGGCTACCCAAGGAGCTGGAGTCACAGATGGTTGTAAACCACCTGATATAGGTGTTGGGACTTGAACTCAGGTCCTCTGGAAGAGAAGTGCATGTACTTTACCACTAAGCCATAGCTCAAGCCCGTCTACTGCTTCCTTAAACAAGTCACATACAACCATCCTGTTTATAATCAACAGCCCAGTCTGAAATATTGACATAGTCTTCAACCTGTAAATGTTGCCTGAGTACTTGAAAAATCATCTTAAACTATAATTTCAAGTGGTAGGCATAATTGGCAGAAGACAAATTAGTCTAATATCCAGACTGATCATGTTTATTTTGATCTCCTTCAGACACCACACTCTTGTGTGTGACCCTGCATAATGGAGATGGTGCTGATTAGAGACGAAAGGTCTCATTCTCAAGGTGGACCCTGACCCCTGAAGTTTTCTTTTAGTTAGAAAATGTGATGCCTGCTCTTTAAGTATGCATTGTAAAATAGGGCCATTAGTTATGCAGGTGTGCTTTAAGAAAGTCCCCAGGTGATCAAAATCACATTGCTAATGAGATGTGTCCCTACCGTGGGATAACACAAGTTTAATTAAAGGTCAATTTTATGTGTTTTTGAGCCAGTATAGGCAGGTATAGAACAATAAGTCACAAAGGATGTTTCACAAAGTGGAACTTGAAGTGGGTAGGGAAGTTCCATTCTTTAATAAAGATGTTTACTATCTCAGACTTTCAAAACTAAGGTCAAAAGCTCTGCATTCATCCTAAGGGAGTTCTACTGTTTCCTTGATTTTTATTTTGGCCTTTTCTACAGTACCCATTTATTTCCTTATTGTCTTAGTTATTTATATCAGCTTGCAAAACATGTAATATTATGTATTTTTGTTTCTAGTCTACCTCAATAATGATACTCTAGAGTTCTTTACAGTTCTTTAACTTATAATTCAAAATTCTGAGAGAGAGAGAGAGAGAGAGAGAGAGAGAGAGAGAGAGAGAGAGAGAAATTGTAGCGGTGATATTTTGTTTATTTTGCTGGAAATGGACACGTGGATCACCTCCTGTTGTTTACTATTTCAACAATGCCATAGCCCAACAAAAACTAAAGTTCTGCACATGTCCCAGCAAAGGAGAATAGCAAGTGTTATATTCCTGATAGACCTATATGATCTTTTTTTTTATGGTATTGTTATGTTTTTAGTAGTGTTGAGAACTCAATCCAAAGCTTCACAAATGTAGGAGAACACTCTACCACTGAGTTGTAGCCCTGGATCCTGTGTGATGTTTTTAGTAGAGAAGACAACTCAAAATGAGAATTGCTAACTCATGCTCCATGTCATTCTTAATTTTATCACAAACTTTCAAACTGCTCCCCAAATTGTTTGCGTATCTCTACCAGGAGTGCAGGAAGGTTTGTATTTGCTGACAACCTTATCAGAACTTAGCACTTTTTGATTTTTTCCTCTTGTGGTAGGTAAAACTCTTCTTTGTTTATATGTCTGTTCTGCTCTTGGATTTGGTTTTGTTTTGTTTTTCAGGACAGGGTTTCTCTGTGTAGCTCCGACTGTCCTGGAATTTGCTCTGTAGACCAGGCTGACCTTGAACTCTCAGATCCTTATATAAACTTCTACCTCTTGAGTGCTGGGATTAAACATGAGAGCTATCATATCTGGAAAAACTCTTCTATTTTAGTTTGCCTTTCTTTCCTTTTTCTGAGCCTATTAGTATTTTTGGTAGCATATATTCATTGTGTAAATAAGTTTCATTGTTAAAATTTCATATGTATGTATTATATTCTTTGATCAAGTCATTCCTCATTACCTGCTCTTGGGCCTCTTCTCCTCAATTGCAAGTCCCCTTCAGATTTGTATGGAAGTAGGTAGATGGTAGGTAGGTAGGTAGATAGATAGACAGACAGACAGACAGACAGAGATAACTATATCTAGACTCCAAATATGAGAGAAGATATATGATATTTCCTTCTGAGTCTGAGCTTGTCATTCTTCTACTACATTAAGTATAAGTATGGTTATTGTCCCTTGAGCCCATTTAGCATTAAAATGCCAAAAAGAGGTAAGAAGGAAATCCTTGCTCAACTTAAGACAAACTAGGCCACTGAGGAATGTCAGATATGTATCAGCATTCAACACAGTTTTGTCTTTTGGGTTCTGCTCCAAGGCACGCCTCCTCTGTGCTTGCTGTTCTATCTCATGACTCCCCAGCTAAGCCAATGGCCTCCAACACTATGACCAAGTGGGAGAAGAAATGGAGGCAGCATGGCTGTCCTTTTCTGCCTTGGAACAAGTATGGCACAGAGCACTCAGAGACCAGCAGCCTGCATATGTTACTTAACTTTGAGGAAGCCCAGGGAAAATGGACGCAACTTGACTATTCTGGGAGCACTCTCTGCCATTGCGATTTAACTTTCCAAGCCTGAAGGCTTTGATTTGTTACAATACATTTTATGCTTTTACACTAAAGAAAAAACATGTAAGCAATGATCAAAGAATCAATTTTGTGTGTCACTGACAGATTTAATCATGCCATCCCTCCTTTCAGAAGCCTTGCACAGCTCCCGCTTGGATATTAGGCTACATTTCTTGGCCCTGTTTTCTCCCAACAATAAAAGATCAAATTTAAGATGACTTTTCAATTCCCTAAATTTTTGATCAGTTTTTATTCAATCTTTGCTCAAATTGGAAGATGGTAATGGTCCCCTAAGATTTGCTATAGAATGGAGTGGAATTTAATAAAAGTCCTGACAGCTACATGGTGTATTTTGTAGATCTTTGATTTTATAACCTTAAACAATATTGACCCCAGGAAAGAATAGAAGAGGGACGCAAAGCATAGACACGGGTACCTCATCCTTGTTATAGTTTCCTACTTAAATAACTGTCCCCAAGGGGTGGGGAAAAAGTAACTGTCCCCAATAAAAGCTTAAATTAATCTCAGAATAAGACTAGAATGAATTTTCCTTGGAAATAGCCAAGACATTTTGTGTGCGATAAATATGCAAGAAAATATAATGGGTGAGTGAATTTCAAAATGAACACCTTGACGGACCATATGAAGGTACAGAAATCAACAACCTAGGGGTTCCATGGAGTGATTCTCAGAAGAATGACACAGGAGTTTGGGGGGACCCCTTGAATATACACAGGTTGACTTTGGAATCCCAAGAGATGTTCCCGATTCCCTCAAGCAGAAACAAAAATAAACAAAAAAACAAAACAAAACAAAAAAGAGCACACATTTTGAAGCTATGCTGCCCAATTATTTCAGCTGAGCACACAACACAAGCAGTTCTCAGGGCAAGCTAAAATATCCAAAAGTTTATAGGCCTGCTTTTTAAAACAATAAAAAAACTTACCTCTGCCAAATTTTATAAAATGTCATTTCAATTATTTTTGCACCATAGCACTGGAGAAACAACACTTTCTTGATCAGCTTGACACGTGGTAATTTGGGTAGAGTTTAACTTTATTTGTCTTTGACTAGAACAAATTGTCTCTCTGCCTTTGTTTATACCAAGTGCTGTTATTTTCTCTCCTTTCCTTTGTATCATCTGTGACTTGGTTTCATTTTAAATGCTGGTAATTGGTACACTGAGTCAGGCTTTACTAAGAAAGGGGTGTGCGGGGGGGGGAGGGGACAGGGAATAAATTCAGCACGAATACCACTGCCAAACAAAAGCCAAAGAGGATGTTTGGGGGAATGTCTGACAGAACAATGGATTACCAGTTGCAACTGTGGAAACTCAGAAAGGAAAGACTGAAGAGCGCCTGCTTCCAGCACCCCAATAGTCTCTTCTCTGCTTTCTAAGGCAGTGTTGACTGGCTCTCAAGTCTCCCTGTTTAAAAGTTTAGATCAAGGGGACTCTATACTAATTTGATCCCATCCTAATGAGAAAAGTTCACACGTGAAGTTATAAGCCCTCCTTAAAGAGTGCCAGCACATGAAATGATGCTCAGGGTTGGCAATTAGCCCTGAGAACGTGTAATACACTGTTGTGAATTTAGATGTGACTCTTATTCCCTCAATTACGCTGTATTTAATTGAACCATGCTGGAGTAGGTTACAAAATCAGACAGGAACTGGAGTATAGAAGTCACCTCAGAGGCTACTTCAACCCATAAAAGCTTTTCTCTCCTCTCTCCAACACACTTTATCTTGATTCTGTTGACATAAATTAAAATGTACTCAGTGTCAATTTGGCCCTTGGATGCAATACCTAGACAAATTATTGCCTATAAGGGCAAGGCACAGAACAGAAAAAAAATGAAAGAGAGAAGGAAGTCGACTCATTACCTACTATGCACTGATCACTCTCAGTCCTTTTATATACAATAACCTTTTTCTAAACCTCACAATCAAAATTTATACTCATCTAGCTTAATAGTCATATTTGTATCTTTGAATGTATATTTTATTTTTATAGAAGTAATAAGAGCTATTTAGAAGAAACTATTTTTCTCTAGTCAATAGTCTATATAATCAGTAATAAGTTTATATTCATTTCCGTGGGGATGTCTTCATTTCTAATGTAATTGGAATCAAGCCGGCTATGCCGTTTCTTGCTCTTTGATTTTTACTGAAATTATGTTATCAACATTTTGTATGTCACTGCAAATTCTCCCTCAGTGATTTTGAAGGGCCTGTTATGTTTCATCATCTGGATACACTGTAATTAGTCTAACCTCTCCAGTATTTAGGGGGTCAGCTTTTAGATTACTGAGAATCCTCTTTTCTCTGAAACAGAATTTACCTACAGTAGGAATATCATGTCCACTGCAAGCTGTAACTCAGTTGAAATCTAAAGGTTGACACACACATACACAAAAATAGTAATAATAATAATAATAATAATAAGCAGTGGATGAAGATGTGGGGTGAGCTCAGACAGCTAGAAGGAAGAGTTGCAGAGTATAGTCCTTTGTTCTGTTATTTGTTGAATCAAAAACTGAAGAGGGCTGAGCTCAAAACAATTAGGTATGTGTGCCCTGGGCTCCAACTCTTCCCAAGGCCTAACAAAACCTGTGCATAGCTCCATAAATTCTTTAAATTCTTCTCCCTTTTTTGGTAATTCATTTTTATTTAGATTGTTTGTAACTTATAGCCAAATAAGGCTATAATTCAGTAATCCACACTTACTGAATAAACTGAATTTTATCTAGCACCTGTAACAAAGACAAGTTGTATATAAGTATGGGTTTCTAGGGGAAAACAAGGAGTGTGTGTATATGTTTGTGTGTGTTTGTGTTCTATATTGTTATATAATAATTATAAATGATGCTATATTATTAAATTGTTATATTTTGGTTATAATTATATATGCAGAGGAATTTATTAAGAATTGGCTCAGAGATCGTGGAGGCTGAAGGTCCTACAAGATGCCACATACCACCTACTAATGTACTAATCCACTATTGAGTCCGTTAATTCAAATGCTAAACTCTTCCAAGAAGTTGCCTCATAATCACACACAGAGACAGTGTTGAATCAGATATCAGGCATGGTGGTACATTTGAGGTCAATTATAAAGTCAACCATTCCAAGTCCACTCCTTCTCAAATGTGGCACTCATATACATCGCCTGAATCCGTACTCTAAAGGAGCCAATAGTGTCCAAACTTCTCCTAGAACCACCCAAAATATGCAGAAAAAAAATTTTCCCCAAAGAGGAAAAGTGTTTGAATGGTTATTTACTCTTCTTTATATGCTACTTAAATGTTATGTTTTAAAATAATCATACTTAAATACTATGAAATACTGACCATATAGTATGTCCTTGATGATTTTGTATTAATCTGATAGAAGTCAGAATCACTTCAGAGAAGGAAATGTCAATTGAGAAGCTAACCCCACACATACTAGATTGGCCCGTGGGCAAGACTATGGTACATTTTCTTGCTTGGTGATTGATATGGGAGGGGCCAGCTCACTGTGGGCAGTGCCATCCCTGGGATGCTGGTGCTGGATGCTGTAAGTAAGCAGACTGAGCAAGCCATGGGAAGCAAGCCAGTACTCAGCATTCCTGCATGGCTTCTGCATGCTCCATATTCCTGCCCTGACTGTCTTCAATGATGAACGGTGATATAGAAAGTAAGCAAAATGAACCTTTTCTCCTCAAGTTGCTCTTGTTCATGTTGTTTAATCACAGCAATAGAAGCTCCAACTACGATAGTTATATGAGTAAGAAGGAAGACCACACACACACACACACACACACACACACATACACACACACACACACTTACAAAACAAAGAGTGTATGTTTGACAATTATAGTCTTCTGCTCTGTAACTCATTCTGTGCTTGTCACTGATATTTCTGACTACATTCCACTGCCCCTTAGAGACTCCCCTTGCCTTCAGTGATAGCACATATGCTCACAGAGAGTGACCCCAGACTACATTCCTGAAAGGCCTAGGTCATTCATAATCCTGTTTGAACTGAATCATAGTTTTTCCATTCACCTCGATCATATGGTATAGTGACACCAAAAGATGTCTTATGGCCTAAAGTACTTTGCGTCCTCCAAACCCATCCTTACTTCCATTGGATGGTAGCAGTCCAACTTCCTCTTGATAATCAAGAATTGGTCCAGGCAGCTCCTTAAGTTCTCCCATGCCTATTGATTCAGGGGAATTTGGAGGCCAGGTAGCCTGGTGATTATTTTGGCTTCCAATTCAGCAAAATCATATGGTTCTTAGAGGAAGCATTCTTCTGCCTAGAACTAAGCCTTCTCAGCCAGCAGAGAGTAGAGTCGCAGGAACAGGAAATGAAAGTTCTGTTGGTGGGTTGCTGGGGGGGGAGGATGGTAAGTGACCCCATTCCCTTTCCTTCTCCTTGACTGACTTCTGGAGGATGTAGAAACAATTATATATTAAATACTGAATCAGAGCATATCTGGCCTTTATGACAATTTTGTTCCAGCCTTGTTTTTTTAAGGTTTATTTTTAATTCTATGTGTATGTTTATGTGTATATACGAGCATATGAGTACAGATGCCCACAGAGGCCAGAAGTATTGAATTTGCTGCTGCTAGAGCTACATGTGGTTGTAAGCCACCTGATGTGAATGCTAAGATCTGAACTCTGATCCTCTGCAGGAGCAGCAAACATTGTTAGCCACTGAGCCACCTCTTCCTCCCTGTTCTATCCCTCTAAGTCACTGATGGCCAGCTGACGCTGCAATTGGTCTTTAAAGGGCCACTACAAATGAGTGTAGTAGCATACCCTTATTATCCCTGAACTTGGGAAGCAAAGCCATGAGGAAGCCAGTTTGGGATACATAGCAATACTATGTGGTGGTTTCCTATAAAAAGCCTTTCAGTGTTCTATCCTGCCATCTGCTTCAGGATGACGGGGAATATGGTGAGGGCAGTGGGTTCTGTGGCCATGTCAGTAGATGGTACATGAACAACCATATGTAAACAAACTTTAGTCTTCTCCTCCTCTGTTATCTGAGCATAAAGAACTCTTGAGACCGTACATACAGGAACTATATCAATACTAAGAGGAAAGTATTTTTAAAAGGTTGATTTAAAATACTGAGGAGCCTGAGTGGCAACTCAAAGTGCTCGCTACACAAGCATCAAACCTCAGTTTGATTCCCCATAGTTCCCATGTAAGACGGGCATAGTGCACTTGTAACTTCAGTGCTGAGGACATGGAGAGAGGAGTATCTCAGGCTCTCTGGCTACCAACCTAGCCTAAACTCAAGCCCAGATACCCCATGAAATCTCTTCTCAAAGATCAAGGGAGTCACCACCTGAAGGATGACCTGTAGTCTCCACACACTTGCACAGACGCCTGTGCACACACACCTGCATATGCATGCCTGCACACTCATCTACAAAGACAAGCACAGGCATGCACACACACCTGCACAGACATACACACAAATATGTAAATTAATGTTATAAAACATAAAATCAAAATTCCTGAACAGAACAGCAATGGATGTGCTAAAAGATCAAGAATCGACAAATGGGACCTCATAAAATTGCAAAGCTTCTGTAAGGCAAAAGATACTGTCAATAAGACAAAAAGGCCACCAACAGATTTGGAAAGGATTTTTACCAATCCTAAATCTGATAGGGGACTAATATCCAATATATACAAAGAGCTCAAGAAGCTGGACTCCAGAAATTCAAATAACCCCATTAAAAAA
>NC_034609.1:20330798-20335885 GCF_900095145.1 Mus pahari | reverse complement strand
CAGTGCCTGGCAAATACAGAAGTGGATGCTCACAGTCATCTATTGGATGGAACACAGGGCCCCCAATGGAGGAGCTAGAGAAAGTACACAAGGAGCTGAAGGGGTCTGCAACCCTATATGTGGAACAACAATATGAACTAACCAGTAACCCCAGAGCTCATATCCCTAGCTGCATATGTAGCAGAAGATGGCCTAGTGGGCCATCATTGGGAAGAGAGGCCCCTTGGTCTTGCAAACTTTATATGCCCCCAGTACAGGGGAATGCCAGGACCAAGAAGTGGGAGTGGGTGGGTAGGGGAGCAGGGCAGGGGAAGAGTATAGGGGACTTTTGGGATAGCATTTGAAATGTAAATGAAGAAAATATCTAATAAAAAAATTGAAAAAAAAAACCATAAAATCAAAGGCCAGAGGTGGTACATCACAACCTTAATTCCAGGAGGCAGAGGCAGGTGGATATCTATGAGTTCCAAGCCAGCCTGGTCTACATAGTGGGTTTCAGTACATTCAGGGATATGCTGAGAGATCCTGTCTCAAATACATAAAATAAAATAAATACTGAAAGCATGGAGTTCTCCAATACTCACAAGACAGCAGACAAGGACAAGGAGGTTTCAAATAGTCGGTTCCTATAAAGAACAGTAAAAATAAATGGGGATACTTAGCTTATTATGCTAAGACTTATCTATAATGTTGAAATAATATGTGTATAAGAGGAGACAGCGTGTTTCTAATTGGTTGCAAGCCTTAGAATTTATACTAGTAAAATATAATTGTATTAAATATAAGGTAAAAGATTCCAAAATAGTGTAATAAAAATTAATCAAGTTGCTTTAGGGAGTATTAACTATAGGACACTCAGATTATAAATAATAATTATTTGATGGTCCATTAAGAAGATAATTCAGGCTATTCACAGAAAATTCAATTAAATATTTTAACTGGGTTTCAATTTTTTAAGGGTGGAGTCTTAAATACACTAAGCTATTAAAATAGAACACCCTTTTAGCACAAGTTCCTTTTTCTTCAGAATAAATGTTTCTGGCTCTTTTCCCTGTATCTTTTCTTTCCTCTCTGTCCTTTTGACTGGCTAACACGAAAGCATAATGGTGTGTTACCAGTATGCTGACATGCCACCAAGATTCTTTTTCCAACCTGGTATGAGAAAATGTCATTGAGAGCTAACACAAATTATGGCTTAGAGGGAAGGCTGTCAATATCCCCAGAGACAGTGTCAAGTCTAGGGGTGAGAGGAGACGAGGAATGTAAGAAGTAATAACAAAGATAAAAAGACTGAGAAAAAAAATCCAGAATGCACTGAAGGAGTGGAACACAGTAGAGTGTCAGAAGTGCTAGCGTGAGCACAGAGCAAGTGTGACTGTTTAGGAACCAGGGGGTAGGATCCCACAACAATAAGTGAGAGGCACGAAGTCTTGGGTCAACGTTTTCATTGTTCCTTGGTAGATGCTCTGATGGTAAAATGAACCATTGAGCTTGCTCTGTCTGGTAACATGCCGGGAACGCCGTAGGTCTACATTCCATCATAGCCGTGGTCATGAGTTCCTCATTTACCTGTTCATTAGTTAGAAGTTTATCGACGACCAAAGTTTGCCCAACTCTCTTCAGTCATCACCATTGTAGAACCTAGAGATTTTTCACAAAAGCCGAAGGGAAGCTGAAATCGCTGATTGAATCGAAGTCAGAACGTCCCAGCTTAGAATCTGGACTGCTACTCACACATCTTCTCCTACCTGAACAGAAAAGCCAGAGTGGTCTTTGTTGTAAACAGATCTTCAGGTACAGCAATGTCGTCGTGCAAAGTGATGGATGGTGTTCCTTAGAACCAGCCAGGCATTCACTAGGGCCATCTGAGCTTCCTAAACCATCTGGGTGCCCTGGAAAACTGTTCCTTATAATTAAGTCAAATAGCAGCCAAAATTACTTAACTCATATCATTTATTTTGATAAAATATCTTCTTAGTTCAGCTTCCCAGGGTTAAGACAGTCGCTTTACTTAATTTACAACTCTGTTAACTTGACAGCAGACCAACCGTGTAGCAAGACTTGGCAGCTGACCAGGGAGGTTGGGCATGTGTTGGGTCAGTTTAAAAAATAAATAAATAAAGTTTTTAAATCACAATGAAGCCGTGGTGTGCCTCCTGACATCCAAATTGCTGAAATACATCATAAGCAAGTACCATTGGATCAAAGAAACATTTTAAAAGGTTAGCTGAGATTGGGGGAAAAAAATCTGGGCTTTCTAAGGAAAAGTGAGGTGAAAAGTAGAGAATATTTTCTTTTAATTATTTCAACAAGAAAAAGAAATATGTGTCCAAACTCTTGGCCTTCTACCCCACATAAGCTATAAGTTACCGGAATGACAGCAATATAGATAAAGCTGTAAATCTACAGTTTTTTTTTAATTATACATGGCAAAACTTTTTTCTTTTTTGGTAAAGATTCACATTGTATCCCAGGATGACCTATTTAGCCAAAGTTGATCCCAAAATCATTGCAACTGTCCTGCTTCAGTTTCCCTCCATGGCGGATATTTTAAATATTTGTTTGTTTATTTGTTTATTATTGTATGTGTTCATAGATGTTTGTTTGTTTGTTTGTTTATCATTGTGTGTGTTCATAACAGGAGTCACAGATCAGCTTTGTGGACTCCATTGTCTCTTTCTGCTTGCATGTGTATTTCAGGAATTGAGTTCAGATTGTCAGGCTTGCAGAGCAAGTTCCTTTACCCATGAAGCCATCTCATCAGCCCTCTGGGGTCAGGACAAGTAAAATTCCTAAGCTGTGTGTAGTCACTCACTCCTGTAATTTCAATACTTGGGAAACTGAGGCAGGAAGGTCATACATACATTCAGGGTCCACCCACATAGACTCCGAAAGAAAGAGGATACAAGCGAGGGAGTGAGAGAGACAGTTACTCTCCAAAATGTACTCCACTCTTCTGAAAGAACCAGAGACAGAACTAAGCTGTCTCCACTCAATATAATTTCCTTATCATGCTCTTAAAGAGACACTACAGCATGAAGACTCTAACTTAGATGAGCAGCTCGGAATAAAAGACGGAGCACAGGTGCAGATGCTTTGGGGAGTAAGTACTGCCTAATAGACAAGGCATTTACTCTATGAACAAACTTAAGTTTGATATTTGTTGACCATTGCTGATTATATAACCTTAAGTGGTAGGTTTTTCTGTATGTTTGGTTTTTGTTTTCTTTGTATTTCGGAAAGGTTTGCATAACTGCTGGTTGGAGGATTGTGAGAAATAAATATGACTTCATCTCATCTGGCCACTATTGTTTGTATAATAGTAAATTATACAATAAACATAAAGTGCATAGTTCCGAACTATGAGATGTAGTGGGCAAATGGTGAGTCCTACTAAGAAGGTCAGAGTGTAATATATGTTCCTAATCAGACCATTAGATCTAGGAGAGCCACTATATTCTGGCATAAGTACTGAAAACCTAACAACAAAAGAGAAAAGTCTGATTGTATCATGAACCAGCTAAAAAGAGCTTCACAAAAAATAAGTACTTATTTTCATACACAGATGACCCCAGGGAAGGGGGAGTCTAATGGGGTGGGGGTTGTGGGACATCCTCTCAGAAATGGGGGAGGAGGAATGGGATGAGGAACTGTTGGAGGACAGACTGAGAGAGAGATAATGACTGGACTCTAAAAACAGATTAAAGATAATAAAAAAATAAAGTAAAAAATATCAAGGCTTGCCCCTATAATCTGCTTCCTCCAGGAGCCTCCCAAAACAGCACCACCAGGTAGAGACCATGTGTTCAAACACATGAGCCTTAAAGGGGCACTTCACATGGAAACCGCAGCACCTAGAGACTGTGGCATTCAAATTAATGTGAACAAATAGCAAATGGTTGACAAATATGCAGAGGGAAAGAAATGATGTTCCAGACAGGGGGTGGGGGAGGCCAAGGCAAAGGAAAGAGGGAATGTAAAACAACTGGGGAGCTGCAGGTAACTCGCTCATCTGTCTCCAGCATAGGACGGGGTCAGAGAGAAGTGCTCACAGATGAAATCAGAGTGATGAGCAACTCATGAAGAACTCACAAGTCATGTTCATGACAACGGGAGTCAGAGACTCAGACAGATTTCTCAGGTTTGGGGGACACAGTTTGGGGGACAGAGTGGAGAAACATGAGTTAGAGGCATAGAGGTCAGAAGAGGGATGCACAGACTCTGAGATGAAGGGGTTTCTCTCACCCTTATTTACAGGGCTACTACAAAGGCTGAAGAGGCAGCATCTCTGAAAAGGAACTGAAGCAGAGGACCTAATGCAAGAAAGATCTCACTAGAGCTCCTTCTGATGCAATTAGGCAAAGGCAGAACAGGAAAGGGACCAGGCCAACAGAGAGGATGCTGAACAAAGCAGAGAGGTAGAGAAGCAGGCACTCACACTCACACTCACACACACTCACACGGATCAGACACTAACCCTCCCACAGGGCACACTGCTTTCCCCCAGGCTAGTACAGCCTTTAAAGAGAACAAAGCAAAATGAAGAGGGCAGGAATTAATGCTTTCAGTGTTACCTTTGTTCCTTTCAAAGGGCAATTTGAAACATTTGGCAACCTCTACATGCAAACACAGCATCATAAGGAAATAGCTAAAATTGATGAAAATATGCTAAGTACTATGGATTCATTTGTCATGGCAGTCTATGAAAATACAAAGAACTGATTGGCCAGGGGTGGTGAAGAGCCCTCCTTCCTTTCCGGGCTTCAATCTCACACCTTAGCAAGAGTGGAAGATAACAGGGTCCACATGAATGAAGCATGCGTGATATGCAATGTATTGAGTTTTGGCTGGTTTTTCCACAATAAAAATATACTGAGAATTGAATTTTGGACCATGAGCCAAATGTTAAGTGCATCCTATTAGCAGAAAAATCCCTCACCAATATTTTGTGATTAGAAATTCCCTCTATTCTCTCTCTGTCTCACATGAAGATCAAAATAAATCAGGCTAAAATACTTCCCCCTTTCTCTCTCTCTCTCTCTCTCTCTCTCTCTCTCTCTCTCTCTCTCTCTCTCTCTCTCTCTCTC
>NC_034609.1:20319872-20330737 GCF_900095145.1 Mus pahari | reverse complement strand
GAGAGAGAGAGAGAGAGAGAGAGAGAGAGAGAGAGAGAATATATGTGCATGTGGGCTGTGTATGTGTGTGGTATACGTATATGTGTGTGTTTGTATGTATATATGTGATTATATGTATATGTGTGTAATATATATGTGTATTTATATGTGTGTATGTATGTATGTGTACATTATTATTGTCAATTACAGCAGAAAACAGCTGTCTTGCAAGAGCTCCAGGAGGTAGATGATTCCCAAGCCCAGTGTTATCTAACTCAAAACTAGGCACTACCACTTTGGGTGACATAAGGAAGCATAATTATTGTTCTGTTTCCTAAGAACAATGTGAAACATATCACTTAAGCTAAAGAGGTAAAACTCACACACCTTGGGTAGGTACCACACAGACTTTTCCCCTCACATTTAATTGAAGAACACCATGAATTTGGGCACTGGAAATGTTCCTTGGCAGTATATTTTTCTTTCCAAAACTAAGATAGGAGACAAATATCATGTCTGGATTGGATTGACAGTTGTCGTTCACCTATAACCTCCAAATGTGATCTTATTTGTGACAAGAGTCTTTGCAAGGTAATTTGTCAAGTAAAGGTGGCATTGATAACAACAAGACACAGACTAACTCCATGGCCTGTGTCTTTATAAGATGAGAGGAACTTATACATACATACACAAAGAAGGTCAAGCAGAGACATGGAGGAAGGGTGTCATTTGGCAAAAGGATAAAGACTGAAGCAACACATCTATAAGCCAAGGGATATCTCAGGTCCTCAGCATCTCCTAGAACCCAGGATAAAGCAAGGAAACAAACCATGTTGGAGCCGTCAGGTGTATTCCACCCTGGTGACCACTTGACTTTGAGCTTTCAGCATCCAGTTTCATGAGTCAATAAACATCTATTATTTCAAGCTACCTCCTTTGTAGAATGTGTCGCTATATCCTTGGGTGAGCAGAATAATGATCTTCTAGAAACTCCCTATGATGGTTAATCTCCATTGTCAGCTTAAATGGATTTTTTAATCAACCAGGAGATGCACTTCTGGGTGGCTCTGTAGGGGCATTTCCAGGGAGATTAAACTGAGGAGGGAGGAGCCAGCCTAAATGTAGGCTATTTGCAGCAAAGCCTGAGGAGCAGCAGTGTTCACCCCTGCTTCCTCACCACAAGTGTTCTGGGACCAGCAGCATGTCATATTCCCAGTCTCACTCCTGCCCATCAAGGGCTTTGCCCTCTTTAAGTCGCTTTTGTGGGTATTTTATCACAGCAATGGTACTAGCAAACACTACTTGTTGTTGAAACATCTCTGTTTTCAAAAAGAGAGTCCTTGAGTGACTAGTGGGGAAGGGGTGATGTTGGAGCTGAGAGGAGTAGACATAGTTAAGTTCATCTAATAATTCCATTCTATGTGCATTATGTGAACTCCTATACTTGAACAGAAAACTGTGAGCTCCTTTTCCTGGAATCGGTAGTACCTTATTCTATCATACAAAGGAGGGTGCTAAAAACACCATATGGAGACTGCTCCATCCCAATTGTGAGAACTTTGTATTGAGTTCCTGCTGCTGCCATAACACATCACCACCAATCGTGCCTATCTGTCCTGTTATCATCCTGCAGTCAAGAAATCTGACAGCCTCGCTGGTTTTTATGGTCAGGGTCTCAGATGGCAGAAATCGGGGGGGGGGGGTCAGTTCGGTTTCTTTCTAGGGGCTCTGAGGGAGGCTACTCTGGGTTCCTTCACATGTTGGCCAATTCTGCTCCATAAGTTGCAGGACTGAAGTCTTGTTTTCTTGATGGCAGGGAGCTAGGAAGACAACAGACATGCCACCTGAACCCCACAGGTCACAGCCAGCAGCATTGAGGCAGGTCTATTTCAGACTGCCTGCCGCTTCTTTTGTTTTGCATTCATTTTTAAGTTAATATACAAAGTAATTGTTTTCTTTAGAACAAACTCACAAATATATGACATTCTCCTTTTCCTATCCAACCCCCATCCTCCTGCCTTCCTGGCTGATTGCCTTCCTCCCTGTGAATAGTCCTCGACTCTGCATTCAAAGCGCGCGTGTTTTATTATGCTGCCTCTTCTTGTACGGCGTTGCTCCGACTCATCTGTTTCCCTTCCAGGGCTCCTATATTTCACTGGCTACATCTGTATCCTGATAACTATAGATTATTCCCTGAAGTCTGATGATTAATAACCTGAATTTCAGAATCAGCAAAATCCCTTCCCAGAAGTGCTAGGTTCATGTTTGATTTAATCACCAGAGGACAGGAATCTAGAAAGGTGGCTGTAGAAATCTGCCCACCATAGAGCTCTAAAATGACTTTTGACTTCCTAAATAAGACCACAGGGAGACCGTAGGCACGCCAAGAAGCTGTGTTCTCCACCCTAGGGTTGTTCAGTCTTGTGAGTCCAAATGTCCTTGGAAATCCTGGATTCCGACAGCGTTGGTTCCCATCACAACATCTCCTGCCCCAGAGCTCTCTGCCAAACACTTCCAGGGTCCTATCTCAGTTCTTTTAGTGCGCTGATATTCCAAGTGATCTCACTCCTAGCTATAGAAATTCAACAAACTGCAGGTGACCAAGCAAATAACGAGGGGCTTAAATGTTTGTCAAGCTGGTATGATATTGTTAGAAAGCATGCCCTTGCTCCCGGACCACAGGGATTGCTCTGTTCATGAGGCTCCAGTTCTTCTCCTTGCTTACCAGGACTATGCACACCAACAGCAACCAAAGGAACCTGGGCGTGACGAGAACTCGGTCAGTATACTCAAGATTTTATTACTTACCCTCAATTCTGCCTTCAAGACAGTGTTGCTTTAAGAACCACACACTCAACTTTCTTAGGCTCCAGAACCTTTCTGATAGAGTAATTGCCTGACATAGAATACCTAGGAGGCAAATTAAAATGAAAAGCCTTTTATGGGGTGGCAAAAAGTAAAGAATTAAATGCTTGATTAGAAGCTCTGTGTCAGGGAGAGTGAAGGAACCGATGAATGAATGGGCCTCACTCGCTCCCGGCCTTCCCCTCTGCTTTCCCCCTTTCTCTCATTGTGGTTCGTGCCAACTCCCAACCTCACCAAAGTGATTTTGAAATTCTGTTTCCTAACTGAAAACAAGGGAAAGCAATCAATTAGTTTGGCCTGTTGAGTGTTTTCTGGCTGAAATCACTTTCTAAAAAGATTTTAATCGATCTAGCCTCATGTCATGAAAAGCCCTTGAGACCAACATACCTGAGTCCCTCCGCCATGACAAAGTTGGGGAAGCCATGGAAACCCTCTAAACCTCTAATGTGTCAGCTGTGGAAATAACAGTCCCACCCCTCATATGGTTAAGATAATTAAAATATAGGAAGCTTTTGGCACACTGTATATGCTCAAATATGAAGTCTTTTTTTTTTCCTGTTCTCTTTGTTCAGATTGGATCAAAGCCCTCGCTACAAGAACATGAGCAAGAACATGTGGTAAACATTACAAATTCTCTAAAAGCAGAGTGTACACCTGTGTAATTCAGTGAAAAGATCCTCTGATTGGCATTCAGATTTAGGCCCAAGCATGAAATAGCAAACTTGAATAATTGGTGGTCCTCTGTATTGTGACTTCCACATGTGTAAGATGCTATTTGACTGCATCCCTAAAATGTCATGTTGATACCTAGCTACCATCACTTTGAAGATCCTCCTGAGCAAGCAGCATTCATTCAACTAGTGCTTGCTGAGCAAAGGTACCCAATGTGGCAAGCTTAGTAACAAAACCTACTGGGCAATGAAGGGGACAGTCAACCACCTGTTCTAAATTTCTACCATTTCTAAGAGAATTATAAAACCAAATTGCCCCCTTGGAAGTTAGAAGAAATAAAATATTATATAATGCTTGATTTTTTTTCTCAGCAAGTGTGTTTGGATATGAACTGATCTCTCTCGCTTCATTTTGTTCCCAACAGCAAATGATTGAGTCCTTTCTCCTTTGGAACTTGGGTTCTATTTGCCTTAGAGAATGAAACATATGAGAATATACTCGGCCGGGCAGTGGTGGCACACGCCTTTAATCCCAGCACTTAGGAGGCAGAGGTAGACGGATTTCTGAGTTCAAGGCCAGCCTGGTCTACAGAGTGAGTTCCAGGACAGCCAGAGCTCTACAGAAACCCTGTCTCGAAAAACCGAGAGAGAGAGAGAGAGAGAGAGAGAGAGAGAGAGAGAGAGAGAGAGAGAGAGAGAGAAAAGAATACACTCTATATCCACAATAGGAATATAGACCAGCTACAAGATAAACCGCCTCCTGTGCCTAGAACCTTCTCATAGTGGTGTTTAGGAATGAAACCTTTCCATTGTAAAGCACTGGTACACAGATGTCCAACAATTCACCCCCACCCCAAGTCTCTGCCCTCTGGTTAGTCAACTGCATGTGGATCGGGGTACACCTGGGAAGGGCTTTTGTTGATGCAGTTCGGGTGATTAAGTAGCAGACTTTAAAACAGGGAAGTGTTGCTTGTTTCAGAGGATTGTTCTTGTGACATTGTGTGACACAGATCTCACACCGATTCATGACATGGTGACTAGGAGGCCTGATTTACTTTCTTAGTTTTATACTCCTTCGGCTTCCCTTGAATTAAATGGAAGTATCTATAGACATGGTTTCACAATGTATACACCTTAACAGCCACCATTCTAATTAAGATATCAAATATTTCTCCTCACTGTAGAAAGTCCCCAGTTACCCTCTCTGGTTGACTCTCCTCCAGAGGTAACCACTGCTCCAGTTTTTATCAGTTGGCTAGCTGAGCCTATTCTAGAATCTCATGTACATGGAATATACAGTATGTACATGGTACCCTTTGTTCCACTACTTTGAGTCCGATCTGTACTGCTATGAACATCAGAAATCTGTTCCTCTTTATTGTTAACAGCCACTATTGGAAAAATGTCAAAAATTTCTATGCCCATACATTTATTGGTGGAAATTTGGGGTTGTTCTTCAATTATGGATTTTCATGAATAAAGCTATTATTTAAAAAAAGCTTACCTTTTATGGCCCTTCTTTAAATATCTCCTTGGTTAATAATGAGTAGAGTGATTGGTCATGGGGTAGGCATAGAGCATAAGATTTTTAATTTGTAAGAAGTTCCCATGTGACGCTGATAGTGCTGTTCCTGGTACCACATTGGGTGCATTACTGGGCCAGATCTCCTACTTCCCTCTGATCAATCACTAATGAGAATCTTTGTCTTATCGAGAAAACTGACTAATGAAATCATCAGGCTAATTAAACAGCCCTGAAGCTATCAAGTAATCTTTGAAGCCTTGCCTCAACATCTCTTCTATCTGAAAATAGGAATTTCAAAGATGAGTTAAATTACAGAGTGAGAGTGCTCTAGCTCTACCTCCGCAGTTGATAAGTGATCAATAGATAATAGGTACTACAGAGATGATATCATCTCAGAGTGGTTGTGCCTTTTAAACGGAGTAAAATCGACTTTGAGGAAAAACCCACTTCCGTACGTAGTCTTTCATGGTTTTTCAACAATAAGAGATACCTCTAGTGGGATACAATTTTCTGTAGGTCATTAATTATTCTTTTCCAAAACCCTTTGTCAACAGACAATTCAGCTCCTCCTGTCGCCTTCATCTGATTTCTAAATTGAGTGTGTAATTTTCTTACCAAAGCAAAAGTTTGACTATTGCTTGATTAATTTAAAAAAACATTCTTCTTTGTCACTAGAACAAATTTAAGCATCTCCACTGACAAACACCACTTTAGGAACATCCTGATTCTGATAAATGGCTTTCTTAACTATCTTGTAAGTACCATTAGCATACACGCTCCTGTGATCCCAAAATGCCTGCTCTCCAGAAAGCCACCAAGGTGGAAACTAGAATACAAGCAGGCAGGGGACAGAAGCCTCAGGCTGCAGGCGGGCTTGGTGTGCAACACCTGTATGTACAACTCATTAGAATTTTGTCACTTGTCCCTTTTTTCATACTTTCTCACTTTCGGGTACCCAAAAAAGAGCTCAATTATTTACTGTCACAAATATGCCCACTGATTATCTCAAAAAATCCAGGTCAGGTGAGAAAAAAAATAGGCAATGCTAGCAACTGCTCAGCTGCTTAAGTAGTCAGCTTTTTATTAACAGATATAATTGTTTTTCACACTTTATTAAATAACATGAAGAGGAGGGAAGAAGTGGTATTACTGGTGATTTTTAATCAGGTTCCTCTAAGCCTAGGTTGTAATGTAATTATTCAAACAAATACAGGAGGACAGAACAATCCATAACTGCACTAAGTAACTATCAGAGAAATAATGTCTTCTTTAAGATAAAGTATGTAAATAGTACACAATTCAAGTAAATCATTTTTCTCTGTGCACCTTGCCATCTTATGAAAAGCAAATTACAATTTATTTTATTGATTGATTTACATGATATGTACAAAACAATGCACCACTATTTTTATGACTTTATCATTATGGCAAGCTATTATTTCTATTATTAATAATATTAGTAGTACCTGTATTGATTGTTCATCTTATGAAGCAGTTTCTCTGTGCAAAGCATTTTGTAGCCTTAGTAAAGTTAGTTCACATAAATCCTGAATTACTCTGTTTCTTATTAAGGAAAACAACCCTGGGAGATATTAACCTAAGAGCCTAAATGTCAAGGGACATAAATCAGTGGGTATAGTGCTTGCCACACAAGCAAGCATGGGAACCATAGTTTAGATCCCCAGAATCCATATAAGATCATGTAGGTGTGATTGCCCACCTGTAATCTCAGGGTAAAGGAGGAAGATATGAACTCCCTTAACCAGACTGACCAATGACATAAACTCCAGATTTTGCATGGGACTGTAAAAGTAACTTGTATTCTCTAGATGTAATTGTTGTCTTGGAGAGTTACTGCAAGATAAACTCACACTTCAAAAGTTCCAGCACTTTCTGAACTCTGGCTGGTTCAACTCAGCTGTACTGCCCCAAACTCTTCTCCAAACTGACTGATTCAAACTGGCTTCTCTCAGCTTCTGATTGAATTGCTCTGCTTGGCTTCAAACTAACTCTGGCAATCTGATCTAATATTCTGGCTCCTTCCCATTCTCTGGCTCCTTCCTTCTGTCTTACTTGCAACCTATCTCTGTAAAACTTTCTCTCTCTCTCTCTCTCTCTCTCTCTCTCTCTCTCTCTCNTCTCTCTCTCTCTCTCTCTCTCTCTCTCTCTCTCTCTCTCTCCCTGCATTCTAGCCAGACCACACAAATCTAGATGGTCTTTGAATGTAATCTCTTGCCAGAACAGCCATGTTGCTGGAGCAAAATTCCTCAACAAGAGACCATGTCTCAGTAGCAAAGTGAAGAGTAATCAAAGAAGACACCTAACTGTCAACCTTGAACCTTGAACCTTGAACATATGTGCATCTGCATTTGCACACACACATATGCCAGAAATAACAACTGCCAATCAGTTGAGTATAAGATCTGTCTGATGCTTAAATATATGCCTGCCTGACTCTGAAATCCAGGAGTCATGTTCCAAATTCTTCCCATATCACTATCTGCTAAGGAGTTTAAGGACAATGCAATACAAGATTCAGGAAGGTGACAGAGATGTTCCTCTATATATGTTGGGCCACAGCTTCACACCTGTGTTCCTAACTTCAGCTTCTTCCTAAACTTGTTTTCCAAATTTCCAAATTGGCCCCTAAAGCCTGCTGTGTAGCAGCATCTGGTTGACCTATGTCCCTATGTCTATATCTTTTATTGCTCTATCACTAATTTTACTAGCAAAGAAAAGTAGGCCTTTTGCTTTGCTGGAATCACTCATTTACTATTAGAATACTGCCCTGTGTCTTGCTCTCTTAGAAGCCTACCAAAGTAGATCTGCCCACAATGACCATTATGCTAGACCAACTTACCCCAGGATATGGCAGGAGATACACTACACAGGAAAGACTTATGACGGCCACCTAATGCAAACATCCATCTTAATGTTTCTGACATCTATCTGACCTCTTCCACCATCACTTGTCCTGATGATTTCATTCCCCCAGATGACATGGGTGTAGTGGAAAGAAGATGGCTGCTGGGACCTGATAATGCAGGGCTGCAATGCTGGCTCTGTGATTTAGTAGCTGTACCTATACCATTAGCTTCTCTAACTTCAAATTTCATGTCTGTAAACTGCTACAAAAGGATATTTGGAGGATTTAAGAGACAATAATATGCAAAAATCTGGTACATAAGAGACACTCAGACAATAGCAATTCACCTCCTCTTCCCCCCATCTGTAGATGTAATGAGGGAGACACATATGCTTAACAGCAGTCATATCTCACAAGGCAGTAGTGGAGAGAGCTAGACGCAAAGCAGTAGAAAAGTGGTGCTAAGTAAGCCAGCAACTCATCTGCTTCTGATCCTTTTCTTTATTCGGAAAATATTTCTTGGTTCATCTGCTATGCTCCAGGCACAGAGAATGACAATAATCCAGGCGCTTAAAGATCTATGACAAGAGAGTTCCAGAAGGTGGAAGCAATAGACACTAAAGACCAAAGACAGAAACAAAGATAAACACAAGGAGCAGGAAAGAGCTTAACTCGGTTGCAATGTGAACTGCAGTCAGAGCCTGGGGAGTGATGTAAACCGGCACTGAAGGTAGACAGTCCTGGGGTTGTGGGACATCAAATATGATCCCTGCTCTCACCCAGGGCTAGGCAATTCTTAAGCAACCTTGAATGCCCTTCTGTGGTATCGCGTGATGTGAGCCCTGCTTTAGTTCTACGCAGTCTTGTCCCTCTTGGCTACTTTGTTTCTCTTCCTCTACTTTTGCTTCATTTAAGCACATATAATAAATAAAAATTATGACCAAAGTATCTGAGATATCCAGTTTGGGCATAGTTTCATGATGGTTAAAAGCATCGCTTTCGGGAGAAACACCCACCTAGATTTCCAGCTAGAGCATGCCTTGGGTTTGCAACAGAAATCAGGTGGCTTCACTTCTCTACTCCTAGCCCTTCTGTAAATGGAAGCAGATGGTTCCAAGAATTAAATCCTTCCCCAGTGTACTTCACATGGCACCTGATACGTAAGTGTCCAATGCAAGATAGCCATTGATATCATTAATAACGTGTGGTGTCATTTTCAAAGTAAACATCTCAGTCAACTATTGCTCTTGAAAACCAGGAGGGATGAAACTATTTTTTTAATATAGTTTGTAATAGCCAACATGATTGCCTATGACTTACTTCCTCCAGGTTAAAAAAACGAATATGAGTTAATCAATTTTAAGCATTCGTGAGTGTCTCGGTTGTCATGATATCATCAACAGTAACTGACATGACTCTAAAGAGTTGTAGTTATATTTTATTAGTATGCCCTCAGCCTGAAATTGGTCTTATATATTCATCTTACTTTTCCTCCCCTTACATTGTTATTAGGTGCCTACTACATGCTAGACATGATATTGAATACTAAGTATAATATGGAGAAGGATATCACACCCTTTGTTGTTTAATCGCTCACAGTCCAACTAGTGTAGAAGAGAACAAATGGACACAGTCATTAAGTTGGTCAAGATCCACAAGGATACAAATTACCATCAGAAGCATCTTAAGGATAAGGATAGACATCTGGGAACTGCACATCAATCACACTGGGCCCCAAGAAACCTTCCTGGAGAAAGTCACACATTGGCCACTCTTAAAATAATTAAGAAGGTACAAGATTTAAAAGAAGAAAGTGTATTCTAGGCAGACATGATTAGAGACTAGTTAGTGGAGTGGTGACCAAAGAGCTGTTGGGTTATGGTTGTACTCAGGAGGCCAGTAGCAACTAGAGGATGTTAAGGCCATGGGGCAGGGCAGGTTTAGAACTGAGAAGACTAAATTCTATGGGAATAAGGTTTCCTGAACACAGAATGAGCTCAGGCACAGGGAAGTTTCCATGTGCTACCTACATTGATACAAACCTTCCAGAGAACCCAGCAATGGTCACTATCTAAGCTCCCATCACCATGCATCCTGCTCTGTCTTAGATCTTCCTTTGCTGTGAAGAGACACCATGACCACAGCAACATTTAATTGGGGCTGGTTTACAGGTTCAGTTAGTCCATTTATGTATTGGCCAGAGAAAAGGTGGTAGCATACAGGCAGACATGGTGCTAGAGAAGGAGCCAAGAGTTTTACATCCAGGTAGGCAGGCAGCAGGAAGAGAAAGTGACACAGAGCCTGGCTCGACCTTCTGAAACCTCAAAGTCCAGCCCCAGTGACACACCTACTCCAACAAGGCCATGCCAGCTCATAGTGCCACTCCATGTGGGCCTATGAGGTCTGTTTTCCTTAAAACCACCACAGCCTCAAACTCTCCTTTTTAGCTTGACAGCTCCTGAAGTTGAAGACTGCCAACCTTCACACTTAGTCTGCATATGGAACAGAACTGAACCACTCAGGAGCCCTGACATCTGGTGTCATCTCTCTGTTCCGAATTGGATTCCCAGTGGGATTCGTCTTTAGGAAACATACAGATGGCACAGTATGGATCACTCAAGTTCTCCTCTTGGGTATCATCCATGATGCTGTACCTCCCAACAAATGTTGGGCTGAAGTATCAACATTGTCAAGAGAAAAATCAGTATGCTCTGACCCCACACCTGAAGATGGCCACTAGTCCATTCTTTCATAGTTGTCCATTCTATGTGCCTGTTGGCTTTTCATACCAAATTGCATATATGGTTTTCTTTTTGACCCCTTGATAAACCTACCAAATGCACTTCAAGTTTAAAGACTGCCTCCTCTCATGAAGAAGAAGAAGAAGAAGAAGAAGAAGAAGAAGAAGAAGAAGAAGAAGAAGAAGAAGAAGAAGAAGAAGAAGAGGAGGAGGAGGAGG
>NC_034609.1:20286076-20319683 GCF_900095145.1 Mus pahari | reverse complement strand
GAAGAAGAAGAAGAAGAAGAAGAAGAAGAAGAAGAAGAAGAAGAAGAAGAAGAAGAAGAAGAAGAAGAAGAAGAAGAAGCAGCCTCGCTCTGAAGAGTTAGTCATACAGTTCCTTTTGTCCATAGGCCTGAACATACAGCCTCTTGGTACTAAAGCTAGACAAATGAACAAACATGTTCAAAGTAGCACTGAAAAAAAATAGTGTTGTTGCTTAACTGTCTCCTTTCTCATTAGTAATTTGATGTTCTCTGGCCAACAATATATGCATTTAATGGTAATCTTTGCACAACACTTTTAGAGACACCATCTTGCTTCTAATGAAAGAAACCTAAACCACACTCTTAATGGAACCATACAACTCCAATGCCCACCAGTATGAATCTTTTTTTCCCCAAAATGCAGGTTGATTTTGGAAAGGAAAATAGTTATACAAAATAATTAATTTCTCATTCTTTAACATTTCTATTAACTTCTGGTTCTTTTTCTAGATTGCTTCAGTAACCACTCAGACTATCTGGTATGATCGTGTGCTAGTGAGAGAAAGTTCCAGTCTATGTTATTCACTTGTCTCCTCACTGAGGCAGAATACCTGACAAGAATCCATTTTAAGGAAGAAGGGTTTATTTCACCTTCCACCTTAGTTAAGGGAATACAGTCCATCACCGAAAAGAGGTCATGGTAGCAGGTGTTCAACGCAGCTGGTCAGATCGCATCCCCAATCAGGAAGCAATGAGTGATAAGCGTTAATGTTCAGTTCGCCTCCTTTTTATTACATCTGGGATCCTGGCCCATGGAATGGCACCACACACAGTTAAGGTAGGACTTTCTCACCTCAATTAACTTACTCTAGATAACCCCTCACAAGTACACCCAGAGGTTTGTCATTCGGTGATTCTAGATCCTATCAACTTGACAAGCCGTACTAGCCATCATCCTACCCTACATCTCGATCTCTGGTAACTGTGAATGTCAAAAGAACCGGGCAATGTGATTAAGTTGAGGACCCTGAGATGGGAAGATTAACCTGGATTAACGCGGTGGTCTCAATGTAATCACAGGGTTTTTATAAAGGTAGGAAATGGTGTCAGAGTTCGAGAATGTCCTCTGATATGGGGGCTGGAGTGAACAGGAGCCAAAAATCCTCCAGCATATTACCAATGTCTAGAAGCTGCAGAGTCTGAGGAAGGAGTTCTCCCCCAAGAACTTCCAGCAAAAACATTTTGGACTTCCGACCTCCAGATCTGTAAGATAATAACTGTCCCACTTGCAGCTGGTAAGTTATAGAAATTTGTCACGACAACGGGAAACTAATGTAAACAGGTGATTCTTGTCACTTACCTGACATTTCGGCATCACTTTCACACACATGGTACCATTTTGTTTCTATGAGCTGGAAAAAATGTTCACGCTTCTCATGTGGCATGTGAGGCAACTAAGTGGGAGAGAGTGGAGTAGATGCATCCAAGAGCAGAGCATGGTTTAGGGCTGTTTGGCAGATCTGCATCCTTATCCAACACACTGGGCTAGAGCACACTGTCTGTGACGATGGGTTCCGTCTACGTCACTTCCCTTACTAGTATTTCCTTTTATTGCTTCTTGACTAACTCAAGGGCTAGTGATAAAATGTTCTTGCTCCTACTCTTAGGGAACCTTCATTCTACCTGCCTGCCATGATTTATAAGGCTGTTGGGAGATGCCTTCCAACCCCATAGGGACTAAAAACATGCAGCTTCCAAAAATCCACATGTTGAAGTTCTAACCCCCAATATTAGTCTTAGGATATGGGGACTAGTGCCTTTACCAAAAGGGAAGCAGGACCTGGCATGGTGATTCAGTTCTGCTGCTCTTCCAGAGGACTCATGCTCAACTCCCCCCATCCACGTGGTGGCTCACAGTCATCCCTAACTCCAGCTCCAGAGGCACTGGTGCATTTTTTTTTTCTGATCTCCATGGACACCGAGTATGCACATGTTACACACATGTACATGCAGGCAAGACATCTATACACACAAAAATAACCCTTAACGTCTAAAATAAAAGCTAAGCAAAGCTTACAATGTCTTCTAAGGAGGAGCAGACCTCACTGCTTCCTTTCTCCCTCATGGGTGACAGCAGTCACCTGAGAGCCAGGACGGCAGCTTTCGTGAGCCAAGCAGCACTTAGAAACCTGAGCAGGAAGATCATGAATTCAAGGCCAATCTGGGCTCCCTAGCAAGCCCGTCTCAGACAACCAACAAAAAAGGCAACCATGCTGGCATCCTGTCCTCCAGAATAATAGGAAATAAGTGCCTGTAACTCATGCTGCTCAGTGTGGGGGAATCTTCTTATAACAGCCCCAGATAGCTGGGAAAACTCCCTCGGTAGAATAAAATCCTGGTGCTGATGGTGTACACACACCACACACTTGCTTGATCACAGCACTTGCTTCTTTTAGTTGCTTGTTTTAGGGCCTCTGTGGTTCTCCTTCTTACATCTTTCACTAACAAAGAAGACGTTTATTGGAGTTGCAGGTGATTAAATTTCACTGCCCTAAATCCTAATATAGTATCGTATCTAATCCTGTAATATTTTCAGGGTTCCTGTGAAGCTTTCAAACTGAAAACCCAATCCGCCAGATATTATACCAGATGTTTTATGCTCACATTAACAGTAAGAAAGAATCAAAAACAAAAACAAAAACGATCACGTGTTGGATTGGGGAGGAGGGGCCGGAGTGTGATGGTTTTCAAGTGGGTTTTCCGAGTGAATGTTTCCAACTCCACTCTGAGTTCAAAGTAGATATCAGCGTCTGTAGAAGTTAGCCCTGTTTCTTCCTCCCAGCGCCAGGCTCCAAGGAATAAGACTCAGACTCGAAATATATCTACAAATACCTTAGCCATACAGCTAGGCTCTTCTCCGACTACAATCATAACTTAAGATAATCCATTTATTTTCATCTATATTCTGCCACATGGGTGCTCAGGTGCCATGTGTCTATCTCCTCACATCTTCCCTTGGCGGATCTCCCACTCCTGGCTCTATCCCAGAATCCTGTCTCCCGGATATCCCACCTTCTACTTCCTGCCTAAGCCACAGCCCATAGGCTTTTTAATTGACAGGTGGCACACACCCACACAATACACAAGATAGTCTCTCTATAACCTTCTCCGTGAAAATCACGCCTTCAACCCCACAACACTGTAGTTCTCATTATTTTTCATAGTACAGACCAGTGATTGCACAGGGAGAGGGAAAAACCCTTCGTGTGTTTCTTCTCAGACCTCACTGTCAGTCTTTGCTTTTATGTGGTCAAAACCCTTCTGCCAAGCCAGCCTTCTTTTTTTGGCTGAACACATCCTCCCCAAGAGCTGGAGGGTAAACGGTGCCACTTAGCCACCACATGCTACGCAAAAGGTCAGTTGGCTGACGCCACACAACTAATTCTAGGACTTCACTTGAAGTGACACTTTCCAGACAGAACAAATAGAAGATCGGTTGCTTTCTGTACTCCGTTTCCTCAAATCCTCAGAACCACCTAGTGAGACGGGTGAGGCGGGTGAGACGGGTGACGCGGGTGCTTCCAGAGTGCTGGACTGATGATTGATCAAGCGATCAATTGATTGATTTTACTATTTTCGCTGCTATCAGGAGAACTGCTTCTGGGGACTGGCAGATTTGTAGCTGCCTGAATTACCTGTCTAGCCAACTCCCTAAGCTACTTTTCCAAGTTTTTGCTGTTACCTGTTTCTTCAGCCTTTGGGGTTCAGAGTTGGAGCAATAGCGAGTTTGCCTTTTGCAGTTAGATTTTTACATCAAAATGGATTTTATTTTTGACATCAATGGACAAACCCATTTGTCTAGGCCTCCGTTTCAGACTAGAAATCCATCACAGTTTGTCTGCCAGCTGTTGGTTCACCCTGGTCATGGTCTCCTTAATGAAAGAAAGGATTCCTATCCTCCACGAAGCTCCGATTCCATTTGTCGTCTTCAGCTACCTGAAGAGTTTGCATGTTTAATCACTTCCTAATGTACTCGCTCCTGCAAACAAGGAAATTACAACCATGGAACAGTGCATCTCAGACATTAATCATAATTGCTTAATAATATCAAACAAGGAGATGTTACTGCAAACTTAGACTTCTTACTTAACTACAGAATCGGAATCGCTGTCACATCTGCACCATTCCAATCGGTGCGACATACTTCCAAATGCCTGCATTAAGCAGTTTAGTCACAAAGAAATATTTTGTCAGCTAATTTAACTTAATTGCATGGCATAATCATTTCACCTATTTCTCTAAAAACAGATATTTTAATAAGAGAGCTGCAAGGAGGTTATAAAAATCTTACTTTATTTCCCAATTGCCAGGAAAGGTCTCTGCTGAAAGTTGCCAGACAATTACAGATTCTGGGGGTTTCCATAGTTCTTCAATGTATTTGTTATATACCATTAGTCACCAGGTGAAGCCCTTCACTAATAGCAATACCCTTCAACAATAGCCCCAGAGAATTTAACACTGATTGATGGCAGGTCACCTGGAATTGGTTGGCAGAATTTCCAATTTTCTGTTGGGAAATTGCTTATTTCTCCAACTCTATTCCCATTTTTACAAGTGGACAGCAAGCTAAGATTATACATTATTATGTGTCTAAATATAAAATTGTGATGGATGGTGTCACACATTTAAAGAGAGTTAAGCATTTAATTTAAGATTTAAAAAAAAAGTTTAAAATGTATTTTTAATCTTTCTCGGGAATTCATGGCTGATCCCTATTGAGGGAAATATTGAAAGATTGCCTAAGGAACGTCATTTAAATACAGTATCATTTTCATAAAAATTTACTTTTAGAGTTTCAGCTCAGACCACCAGACCTTATTGTGAGTCTATCTGTGGATCTCAGGCTTATGGAGGGACAGGGAATAAATAGACTAGGAAGGGATAAATAGACTATTTTCGTAAGCATGAGGACTAATGCTAAATTTGGCAGACAGAAGAGGACAGAAGGCAGCCAGACTCAAAAGCCGCATTAAAATCAGAAGACAAAGATCTCCATTTACACGACATAACTATGTGTTTGAAAATGCATATTGGGTTAAATTTTAAGTGTGTTTGAGATGCTAAAATGTTGCCTTTTGTAATAACCCTACAGATATCTCTGTACATATCATTTGTACCTAATTCCTAATTTTAGCATTAAATAGGCAGCTGTCTAAATGCTAACACTGTGCAACAGGTGGCAAATAATGCAGTAATGTTGAAGTCCAGTCACTGGGGGGCCAGGCTGAGAACACCCAGCAAGATCCTCAAGTCTCGGCTCAGCACCTAATCTGTCTGAGGTTTGTTAAGAGTAGTCATATTTGTTTTCACACAAAATTGTAGTTTCAAATAGTTTCAAATCTAAAATATTTATTTCAAAAGCTGAGTAATAAACTAAGTCTCTCTGCTCACAAATACTTTTCATTAACAGGTTTTTCTTTTTCATGTGTATAGGTGTAAGTTGAGGAAGAAAAATGAAAAGCCTGCCTGCTTTGTAAACGACACTTTCGGTGCGATGAACATATTGTCATGTTTGAAAATTACATGTGATTATTCCTAAGTGCCATTTTAGACGTTGGATATAACAACTTTACAGTCTGCCTAATGTGTGTGACAGAAACCTACTAAGGGACATTTAGCTTGCTTAGTTTTTCTTGTTCACTCAACACACATTTATGAAATATTTGCTCTTTATCCAGTATCTACCTCCATCCAAATTGGAAATGCAGAACCTTCCCTCTTACAGAGCTTCTATTTCGGAGATTGAGCGACAAAAGGCAGACAAGAAAGATGGCACCTAGAAAACAGTACAGCAGTCAGTGGTGAAGCCACACCTACGGCTAAACCCCAAGAGTCAATCGTGAGGAGAAATGGGCTTGCTGGATGGTCCCTGGAGTGTATTATGACACTGGTCACATGGCCATCTGACCAACAAAGTCTTCCATGCTGAATAATGGAAAAGACAGAAGGAGCCTGCTCGGTATGTTAGCAAAAGGAGAGGGAGGGAAAGGGAGAGAATGAAAGAGTGGAACAGAGACAGAGAGAGAGAGAGAGAGAGAGAGAGAGAGAGAGAGAGAGAGAGATACAGAGACAGACAGACAGAAGACAGACAGACAGACAGACAGACAGACAGAGACAGAGTGTAAGAGAGTGAGACAGAGACAGAGAAAGTGAGAGAATAAGACACAGAGAGAGAGAGAGAAAGAAATGAACTCTTGCTTATATATTTCTACCTTCAGAAATCATTCCCTCGAGTGTATTTGTGAAATGTCAAAAATATGAATGTTTTCTCACTAGAATTCTCTCCATATTGTGAGAACAAAAGTGTTTATTGAGAGGGTTTTTTTTTTTTTTTTAAGCCTCCATGTTATAGCTCATTACTCGGTAAAGCACAGAGATTCTAGGGAAATGAAGACACTTCCAAGAATCTGCTATGCAGATGTCTGCTGTTTCCTTGTACAGCCCGGCCTATCATTTGACATCACTCGACAGTTGTTGGTGATAAATGTCAGCAATGGCGTGATTTGCATGACAGTTATTTTGCACATGTTTCCTGCCAGACGACAAGCTCGGAGAGAGTGAGAGCCTGCTTGCACCCTGCACACACAACAGCACTTTAGTTTCTGCAGAGTCTGTAACAGTGCAGGCATTTTATCACATTTTCTTTTTACGTGAAATTTACTCCTTAAACAAAGGAAACCATGACCATGAATTGTTAGCCCAGCCTAGGATGCAGCAGATGCTCATTGGGACCTCTTGATGGTTGAATGAATGAATGAATGAATGAATGAATGAATGAATGAATGAATGAATGAAAATTATCTTCACCAATAAAATCTAGATGAGGACTAACTGATACAGATAATAGTGATTGATCCATCTTAACGATTCGCGAAGTTATCAAGAAGCAACCAACAACCTTCAGCCAGAGAATTTCCACTTTGATATTTCTGGTTGTTCCTTGGTCCAAAACTATGTCCTTTTTGTTGTCGCTTATTTTTGAGATTGCATTTTAATTACATCATTTCTCTCTTCCTGTTCCTCCCTCTAAACCTTTCCAATATAACCTTTCCCCATTCTCTTCAAATTTATGACTTCTCTTCATTCGTTGTTATTGTATGCACATACACATTTATAGTTTAGGTGTTGAGTTCACACACTGTTACTTATATGTGTGTTTTCAGGGCTGACAGTTTGGAACTGGACGATCGGCTGGTGTGCTCTTCCCTGGGAAGGACCGCCTCTCCCACTCCCAGCATTCCTCAGTTGCCTCTCCCACTCCCAGCATTCCTCAGTTACCTCTCCCACTCCCAGCATTCCTCAGTTGCCTCTCCCACTCCCAGCATTCCTCAGTTGCCTTTCGTCTTTGTGTAGAGTTGAGGCTTCATGGGCTTTTTCTCGCGCACGCGAGTTCATTGGTGTTCTTCTTGTTCTTATGTTTTAAAACAATGCATTTATTATTTTATGTGCACGAGTATTTTGCTTGCCTGTATGGATGTTTAGCTACCTTGTATGTGTTCTGGTGCCCACGGAGGGCAGAAGAGGACATCAGGATCCTTGGAACTAGAGTTATAAACAGTTGTGGGCTGCCTTCTGAGTGCTGGGAATCGAACCCAGGTCCTCTGGAAAAGTAGTATGTGCCTATAGCCACTAAGCTATCAATCCAGGCCCTTCTCCTTATCTTTACATATTTGGGTAGAAATGTTAGTAAGACTTTATGGGTATAATTTCTGTTGCTACTAGGAGACTACAATCTCCCCGCAAAATGCCTGATCCTCTGGCTCTTGCAATTTTTCCATCCGGTCTACTGCAATGTTACAGAGCCTTGGGTGCAGGGCTGCTTTGTACATCTCTCTGTCAGGCCTGGACTCCACAACTCTGCATATTGGTTTGTTGTGGTTGGCAGTAGGAGTTTGTTGCCAAGCAAAGTTTCCTTGATGGGTGGAGGGGAGGTAAAGACTACACTTAGCTGACAGTGTAAGACTAAACGTTTATAGATTATTGTTAAAGATTATGTTTTCCCTATCTAAAAGAATCATTTCAGTCCTGTGAAGGATGGCATAGCTGTAAGGGTGCCCTATGGAACAGGAAACATGGACTACTGTGAGCTTCATAAAGATACTGGTAAGTTTCCAGTAATGTGCAATGACAGTGTCACCACATACATACACGTAGAAACACTGTAGGAACATGTACAAAGAGATGGCCTGAAAGAGCACGAGTTGAAGCTTCAAAGGGAAGATGGCATGCATGAGAACTTTAGCTTGGAACGGTGGGGCGAAGGCCTATTGGTGATAATGCTTTTCAAACTCTACTAAAATGGTAGGGTTCAAAAGACGCATTGATCCCCAAAAGCTATATAAACACAAAATTCTTGCCTAGGTTTGTATTAGTAATGCATGGAATTAAATCTGCATTACAGAAATACAATATACAGTGGAAACAGAGTCTGCCTGTAAGATACTACTTGCCTTTTATACCAAGCCATATCCAGGGCTAAAGAGACAGACTTTGACGTTATAGTCTGACCATTGCAATTTAGTCAGTCATTTGAGATTGTGACAGGCAGAAGGTAGATGTCCTATGGTCAGTGTGATATGGACTGTTTATTAATAAATGAGAACAAAACCTAATGAGCCATGCTTCCATTAGCTAGATCACGTTCTAGAACCCTGGTTCTCTGCGTGAGACATCACCGTCGTCGTCCTTGTATGTCTAAAATCGAGGTCACAAAACTTGATGCAGAGAGATTCCAAGGGCATCTGCGTGCAAAGATCCATCCAATTATAAGTCCATGTCAAGGTCCACGTGCGTGTGCATGGGTGTGCATGTCCATGCATGCGTGCGTGCATGCGTCCATACGTGTGCGCGTGCGTGCGTCCATACGTGTGCACATGTGTGCAAGCGTGTTAGTAGTGTTGGATGGAGGGCGTGTGTCACTGGAGAGTATGTATGTTAATAGAACAGAGGGCCTTTGAGAGAAAGGCGTTACTTCTTACATTTTCCGGGAATGTTCACTCAAAGATGTTTAGGGAAAATTCAACATTTTTTTCAACTTTTCAAAGTCTCTCTATATTAAATATGGCAAATTATATTTATTGCAAACATGGTTTAACAGTAGCCTGCATATTATGCTTACAGAACATTAGGAAAAAACTTATCATGCTTTTTTTTTTTGCTTTTTTAATTTTAATTAATTTATTTCTTTTACACTCCATATTCTATTCCCCCCACACACCCGCCAACTGTTCCACATCCCATACCTCCTCTCCACTCCCCTGTCTCCACGTGATGTCCCCACCCCTCACCCTACCTGACCTCTAAACCTCCCTCTCTCTTGAGGGTTAGGTGCATCATCTCTGAACGAACACAGACCGGACAGTCCTCCGCTGTCTGTGTGTTGGGGGCCTCATATCAGCTGGGGTATACTGTCTGGTGATCCAATGTCTGAGAGATCTCAGGGTTCCAGATTAATTGAGACTGCTGGTCCTCCTACAGGGTCGCCCTTCTCCTCCGCTTCTTTCAGCCTTTCCCTAATTCAACCACAAGGATCAGCTGCTTCTGTCCATTGGTTGGGTGCAAATATTGTAGGGAAAGTTCAACTTTTAAAGATAATAATCTCCTTTTTAGATTTCACACAAAAACCTAACCATTAAGGAAAGGAATCACAGATCAAAGTTAATCATCATAACCTGGATAAAGAGAAAAGTTATTTTTTTCCTCAGGTAAGATGCAAGAAACTTACTACCAGCGTGTTATCAGAAGCTCATTTTCCATCACAGAGAGGAAGTACAATGCATCAGCCTTCCACAATATTTGGGTGCAATGTTATTTTCTCTGTCCCCAGAGCCAACACTTCCGTAATTATTTGATATATAAAAAAAAAAATTATCAAAAGCATTGGTGCACATCAGTGAGAACTTTCAACCACCTTGAAAATGACTTTTAGAATATTTCATTAGCAGACTGTCTCTCAGAGCCTGAGTTGACATTCATGTTTCTTCATACCAGTCTTTCATCCATAAAACCCTTTGTTCTCCTGAACAGTTTCCAGACAATGTGGGCAATCACAAAAAAAGCATCCACCCGATCATTTGATCAGCCTTATTCAAATCTCATCTATTAATACTTTTGTGAGATCTTTCTGAGAATTTTATTTCCTTTCTTTCAATACCATCATATTATTTCTTTTCTTTAAAAAAATGCTAAATTTAATGAAATGGAAGCTTGATATTTTGTAGGAAATAAGCACAGCTCATGGGAAAAATCCAGCCACTATTATCACTTTCGATAAAGTATATGAGAAAAATAACCATTGTGTTGGGTTTGAAGATTTAATTTTAAATATATAAGATTGAATTTCTAGCCCTCGGAATATTATGGGGGGCAGCCCTTACTTAAACAGCATTGCACACACCCAGAAGTAACATATTCAAAATAAAATACTTTGAGTGGCCAAAAACATAAGTATGAATATTTTAATAAAAAGCAAAGCATTAAACGAGCTGGTTAGGATTACAAAGTCTTCTTAGACCACTTACAACACTGAGGACCATTGTGATTAACATCTGCAAAATCAAGAATCATAACACTTCAGCTCTTCCAGGAGTTATGCAAAAATGAATATTTTAGTCAATCGATGCGTAAGCATGAAAATAGAACTGTTCCTAAACAACCGAACTGTTGATGTGTCTTGGCATGGGAGAGTCCATGTTTTGTGAAGCACACGTATTCCAGAAGCAGGAAACGCTGCTTTTGCTTCAGAGCTATGCCTATTAACCCGATTTTAGTCATTTAAATGATTTGGAGAGAGAGTGCATTAGTTACTTATCCTATCGACGTAATAAATGCCCTGACAAAAACAAGTTAAGGGAGAAAGGGGCTATCTTGGGCTCGCAGCCCATCCAAGCTCACTAGTCCTAGCAGAGGGGCTGGAGGCATTGCATCTGCAGTCAGGACCCAAGCCCAGGGAATGGCGCCGCCCACCTTTAGGATGTGTCTTCCCACCTTAATGAGCTTAATCTAGACCCTTCCTCTGCGGCAGAGCCAAGGCTATCCTAATCTAGATACTCTCTCACAAGTGTGATCGGAGACTTGTATCATAGTCGATTCTAGAGCCCGATAATCGGTTAATATTGACAATCAATATTAAGCATCATAGACAGTTAACACAAGCCAGGAAAGTCAAGAAATACTAAGTTCAATTTTATTTAATAACTCTGGGGTGTTGTTGGGTTTGGGGGGTTTGTTTTGTTTTTATGATTATTTGACGTTTTTAAAGATGTTTTTGTACATATGTACGTATGACTAAATGTATGCACAGGTGCCCAAGAAGGCCAAAAGGGGTGTCAAATCCGCTGGAATTACAGTTTGTAAGGTGCTAACTGATACAGGTGCTGGGAACAGAACCCAGGTCAAAAGCAGCAATGTCCGTAACTGCTGCGCCAACTCTGGAGCCCTCTTTTAATTTAAATGGATTAATTTCTTCTCTATGTGCTTCTGTCTGTAGGAAGGGGAGTTGCAAAACCCACCCTGGACTTGCCAGGCCACATCTTTGAGTTTCTAATTTCCCCTTCTTCTGAGAACCTTGAATTTCTAGGTTTACTGATTTGTCATCCAGATTAATTTACTAGTACGGGACTTTATATTTGGGTTTTGTTAGTAAACAAAAAATTATTTCAAGAAATATAACGTCAAAGAGAGAAATAGACACTGTCAAAAAATCAAAGGGTCGGAAAATAGTACTGAATGGAGCTGGAGAAACAACGTCCCAAGAGCTAGGAGCTTGGCAGCTCCTCCAGATGGCCCTGGTTTGATATTCAACACCTGCGTGGAGGCTCACACCTGTCTGTAACGCCAATATCACGGTATCTGGTTCCCTCTTCTGGCCATTAGAAGTACTGCATGCATGCGGTGCACAGACATACAAGCGAGCCAAACATCCATGCATGCGAAATGAAATGAAAATAAATAAGGCTAAGAATATTTCTTAAACAATAGAAATATATTTAGCATAATCATAAATTCCACAGAGTGTTTTAATATCAAATTGGAGACCGACTACTATGGCGCCCGTTTGTAATCCAGTACATGTGAGACGGGCAGGAGAATCACCGCAAGCTTGCTACAAGGTAACACTGTCTCAGACACAAAAAAAAAATAACAGCGAGTTGGAAATAAAACCAGTTAACATTGGGGAAAGACCTCTCAATTCTTCCTCATTGTCTCCCACTTTTTGGCAGTTTCCCCAATGTTTGCTCTCACCGTGATGTGCTGGCATCCCAAAATGAGGAGCCTACCCATCATAGCCTGAAACCGCCAAATGGGTGACTCAAAACAAGCTTGCTATCTTTGTAACTTACTCTCCCGGGTACTTATTGTAGGGATAGGAAGCTGGGTAAACACCACTTCCTGCTTTCACACGGGGAACGCAGACACGCGGGCGAACAGTCACAATTCCCTGTGTAGAAATTGTCTATGCATTTCACGGACTATAGAGGAGAACCCACATTCTCTTACGCACTGATCCTCATTTGTGCCTGTTACTTGGATCTATCTTTGTCATCCCAACACCCTGGAAAATTGCATAGCGCTCTTAGGAAATCGGGGCAACTATTCTGAGCCTGTGATTTTTCTATAGCTCGCCATGGAACCGTGAAGGGCAGCTGCCAGCTTGACTCGTAGACAACCACCCGAAATTCACTCCCAGACACTCCCCCAGACTCTCTGTTTCACGATAGCCCCCGCCTAGCCTTGTTTCGCTCTCTGCAATCTGCCCTCAGAGCCACTGCTGCCATGGAAGCTGTCTGGTGATCTTTCACGATGATCTCCAGCAGCCATTTGGATTTGGCAGACTCTGTGCTCGCTGTCCTCTGACCCACTCCCGCGTCCCCTCCAAGCTGCCCAGTTTGTAGATCCCGATCTAAATGAACCACATCAGCTTACTGCCTTGTTTCCAACTGGGGTTAGTCAAAGCAGAGAAGAGACTTTTTCATTCAGAGAGAGAGCTGTTCATTAAGGAAAAAATATAGAACAAAATCCTGTCATTTTTCTATGCCCTGGATGAGCCTGAAGGACATTAAGAGAAACAAACAGGTGCAGAAAAATAGATGCCATACTGATATATGCAAAGGGAGATAGTTCATCTCAGAGGATGGTGGCTACAGAGACTGGGGAGGAAAGGGCAGGGGGAGGTGGAGACGGATGATTAACAGGTACGGGGTTATAGTTGGAGAAACTACTAGCGTGTGGCAACACAGCAGGGTAACTCTAGTTAATAACTACTAGCTAAGATTTTTAAATAACAGGTGTTTGAGGTAAGGATTTGTCAGTTTCCCTGATCTGATCCTTATGCATCATTCGCATGCATTGAAATATCACACTAGACCTCAAATGCCTGTACAGTTACGGTGCCGATTGAAAATTTTGAATGAAAAAATAGAGTTTCCCATCTGGTCTCCACAAAGCTTCCTCGTGCTGGGTTCTATAACTGCTCCTCTTCCGGCCCTTGACACAGGTAGCCAGACTCATCGCCACCCTCCTCTATTCGTGGCTTTTGAAAGGCACCATGTCGCGGAGTCCCCTGGGCCTGCCTACACTTGGGCTAAGTCTCTTTATCCAGTAAGACTCCTCACCGCAAACCACCCCCCATTTGAGGCGGCAATCTGTTTCCTGCCGGCAGCCTGTCACGCTGGAGTCCTTATCGGATTTACTTGCTCTCCAACATTTGATACCAGCGTATGCCGCCTTCTTATCTCTAGCGACCTGCTTCGTCTCCCTAATGAGTCTGCCTCAGAGTGGTCAGGAAAAGATGACAGCAGGAATCTTCAAGTGGCCTCCCTCAGAAACTCGTGATCGGAGTAAAAATTCGTGTGTTTCCCTACACAATGCCTGAGTGTCGCCCACACACGGTCTGAGTGGACTTGCGCCATCTCCCACACGCTGATGAGCATCACTGGGAAGTACTCTCCACTCTGAGATTCTCTGTCTGTAGAGAACTTGCACATCTTCAACACTTCAGTCTTCTCAACTCAACACAGAGCCCTGGCTGCACGTGGGCTTTCTTCTCCCATACATTGTCCAGCATGCTCTCTCGAAGCAGTAAACTGGGGCCATTAAAGGATTAATTTGTTTCCTATCTCTCTTTTTATTTCTTTTTTTTAAATTAGATGTTTTATTTAAATTTCAAATGCTATCTCCTTTCCTGGTTTCCCTTCCGAAAACCCCCTATCCCATACCCCCTATCCCTGCTCACCAACCCACCCACTCCCAATTCCCTGTCCTGGCATTCCCCAACACTGGGCATCGAGCCTTCTCAGAACCAAGGGCCTCTCCTCCCATTGATGTCCAACAAGGCCCTCTGCTACATATGCAGCTGGAGCCATAGGTCACTCCATGTGTACTCTTTGGTTGCTGGTATAGTCCATGGGAGCTCTGGGGGTACTGTTTAGTTCATATTGTTGTTCCTCCTAAGGGGCTGCAAACCCCTTCAGCTCCTTGGGTCCTTTCTCTATCTCTTCCATTGGGGCCCTTTAAGTTGGGAATCTTCATTCTCATCTATACCTATTATCCTTAGGTTTCATCTTCTCCTTGTGTCCTGGATTTCCTGGGTGTTTTGGGTTAGGAGCTTTTTGCATTTTGCATTTTCTTTGACAGTTGTGTCAATGTTTTCTATGGTGTCTTCAGCACCTGAGATTCTCTTCTATCTCTTGTATTCTGTTGGTGATGTTTGCATCTATGATCTCTTTCCTCTTTCCTAGGCTTTCTATCTCCAGTGTTGTCTCCCTTTGTGATTTCTTTATTCTTTCCATTTTTAGATCCTGGATGGTTTTGTTCAGTTCCTTCACCTGTTTAGTTGTGAGGAATTTGTGTGTTTCCTGAGGGATTTGTGTGTTTCCGCTTTAAGGTCTTCTACCTGTTTACCTGTGTTCTCTTGTATTTCTTTAAGGGAGTTATTTGTGTCCTTCTTAAAGCCCTCTATTGTCATTATGAGATGTGATTTTTAAATCAGAGTCTTGCTTTTCTGGTGTATTGGGGCAACCAAGGTCCACTGTGCTGGGAGAACTGGGTTTGGATGATGCCAAGTAGCATGGTTTCTGTTGCTTATGTTCTTGTGCTTGCCTTTTGCCATCTGGTTATCTCTGGTGTTAGCTGGTCTTGCTGTCTCTGACTGTGGCTTGTCCATCCTGCAAGTCTGTGTGTCAGTACTCCTGGGAGACCAGTTCTCTCTGGGAGAAATTTAGGTATGGAGAGCTGTGGTACAGGGTCAGCTCTAGGGTGCAGACAGAGACCAGAAGGATCCTATCCGCAGCTGATCCTTGGTTCCTGGGTCCTGATTGCTCTGTGAGGGTCCCTCTTGGGCCAGGAATTTGAAGAGAAGTGGTGGTCTTACCTGTGCTCACAGGTGTGTAAGCACTCCTCGCAGACCAGCTCTCTCCTGACGCTATTTGGTTATGGAGCCCTGTGGCAGAGGATCTGCTCCAGGTGCAGACAGAAACCAGAAGTCTCCCATCCGAGGCCACCCCTCAGTTCCTGTGTCCTGAGGGTTCCAGGTGGGTTCCTCGGAGCAGCAGTGTTGTTCCTACCTGTGCTTATAAGCCTGCCCACACTCCTGGGAGGCTCACTGCCTCCCGGCACTATTTGGGTATAGGCTCGGTTCCTGTCTCTGAAAGAGCTGTTCCTTGACTTCCACTATTTTGGTAACTTTTGATGTCATCTTTCCTTCTTTGTTTTTAATTTCAAACATCTCATCTTTAAATTTTTTTCTTATTATGTCATCTTTCCTTCTTTGTTTTTAATTTCAAACATCTCATCTTTAATTTTTTTTTCTTATTATTTATTCTTTTCTCATACAAGACTTCCAGATTGGAGCCTTCTCTCCTCCCACCTCTTTTCATCTCCCTCAGACCCACCCCTCCTTGTTTCCTTTCAGAAAAGAGCATGCCTCTCAGGGATACCAACAGAACAAGGCATAACAAGATGCAATAAGGCTAGGCACAAACCATCATATCAAAGCTGAACAAGGCAAGCCAGTAGGGAAAAAAGGGTCCCAAGAGCAGGCAAAAGAGTCAGAGATATCCCACTCCCACTGTTAGGAGTCCCACAAGAACACCAAGCTACATAAAATATAGACAGAAGACCTAGGTCAGACCCATACAGGATCCCTGCTTATTACTTAAGGCTCTGTGAGCCCCTTTGAGCAATGCTTAATTGATTCAGTGGGTCCTGATCTCATGGTATCCTCAACTGCTCTGGCTCCTACAACCCTTCCCCTCTTTTGGGTGCTTCCCCAAACTAAGCTCTGCCTAATGTTTGGCTGTGGGTCTCTGTATCTACTCCCATCAGCTGCTGGAGGAAGCCTCTCTGGTGACAATAGAGCTAGGCACCAATAGAGGAGTATAGCAGAATATCATTAGGAATCATTTTACAGATATTTTTTGCCAGTCATGTTAGGGTCAACCCTAGGTAGATGGTTCCTGGCCATACCAGCAATGTCAAGCACAGGCTCCCTCTTGTGGCATGGTCCTTAAGTTAGCCCAGTCTTTTGTTGGCCACTCTTACAAGCTCTGAACTACCCTTTTCCCAGCACATCTTGCAGTCAGGAGAGGTTGTGGGACAAAGGTTTTGTGGCTGGGTTGGTGTCCCGGTCACATGACTGGAAGCCTTGCCAGGTTACAGAAGATGGTAAATTCAGGCTCCATATCTTCCACCACTAGGAGTCTTCACTTGGGTCACCTTCATAGGTTCCAGTAAGTTCCCACTGCACTAGGTTTCCACACTGTAGCTCCCCCAAAGCCTCACAACTCCATTCATTTCTCCTCATACTCTATCCCTTGGTCCCTCTGCCCCTACCTAATCCCTCCTGATCCCATCCCCAGTCCATCTGTATAATCTATTTTATTTCACCTTCCCACAGAGATCCATGTGTCCACCTTGGTACTTAGTCAGTCTGGGTCTGTGGATGATAGCATGATGATCCTTTACCAGCAACTAATGTTCAGTTATAAATAAGTACATATAACGTTTGTGTTTCTGGTTCTGGGTTGTTTCACTCAGGATTATTTTTTCTAGTTCCATCCATTTGCCTGCAAATTTTATGATGTCATATTTATAACAGCTGAATAATACTCCATTGTGTAGATAAACCATATTTTCTTCATCCATTCTTCAATTGACAGACATCTAGGTTATTTCCAGTTTCTGGGTATTGTGAATAAAGCCACTATGAACATAGTTAAGTAAGTATCCTTGTGGTAGGATGGAGAGTCTTTTGGGTATATGCTCAAGAATGACATAGCTCGGTCTTGAGGTAGATTAATTGCCAATTTTCTAAAGAAGAACCATTTTGATTTCCATAGAGGCTGTACAAGTTTGCACTCTATTGTGGTTTGAAAGAAAATGACCCCATAGAATTATAGGTAATGATATTATTAGAAGGTGTGGCCTTTTTTGAATAGGTGTGGCCTTATTGGAGGAAGTGTGTCTTAGTCACTTCCTGATGCCTGGCAATCTGGATGGAGAACTCTCAGCTCCTTCTCCAGGACCATGTCTGTTTGCGCACTACATGTTCCTGCTATGGTGATAATAGACTAAACCTACAAACTGTAAACTATCCCCAATTAGATGTTTTCTTTTATAAAAGTTGCTGTGGTCATGGTGTCTCTTCACAGCAATAGAAAAGCTAAGATACACATTCACTGAAAATGGAGTATTTCCCTTGCTCTACATCCTTACCAGCATGAGCTGTCACTTGTGTTATTGATCTTAGCCATTCTGACAGGTATAAGATGGAATCTCAAAATAGTTTGGATTTGCATTTCCCTGATGACTAAGGATGTTGAACATTTCTTTAAATGTTTATCCCTTCCCCCAGTCCCCTCCCCTTCTCCTCTGAGAGAGTAGAGGTACCCCCTGGAGATTCCCCCCACCCCTGATACTGTGAATGACTGAAAGTCAGAGGACAACATGCAGGAGTTGGTTCTCTCTTCCCATCATGTAGGTCCTACGATTCAAACTCCGGTCCTCAGATTTAATAGTGAGCATCTTTATTCATGGAAGAATTCTGCTCCCCAATTTCTTCCAGATACTCCCCACCTTCCTACCCACCAAACTACATGTTCTTTTTCTTTCTTGTTGATGTGCATAACATGCAGAAAAAAAAGTGCATCAAACAGGTCAATGTTGTCCAAAAGACTTGGAAAACATATACCCTATTGGTGTTGCCCTCTGCTTCCCTCCAGAGATGGAAAGAAAGTCCTTATTGCAGAAGACACCATACACTTCAGACATGGGGGCCCAGAGGCCTCTGAGCTGGAAATGACCTGAATTCCTCTTCCATGAGAACTAGTTTGCATGGTACCGTAAGGTACAAAGGGATCCTTCAAAGCAGAAAATCAGCCAATCGTCCTACCCAGTGAGGATGCCTATGAACCACAAAAACAACCAGTATGTCAGGATAACCCTAAGAGTGTGATAATGGCATGCACACTTTGATGGTTAGCAGCTTGCTAATTGGACTTAAAGAGGGAAACTGTGTCTGGTTCTGGAAACCTAGCCAAATACTCTAAGCCAACGAAGCTCTGTGTCTTGGAGGAGAACCTAAACCAGAATAATCTCTATCAACAATCTATACATATTGGTCCTTATACCCACAGATAAGTGTAGTCTTCACCCCTCACCAAAGAAATTTCTTTTTGCAGAGGACCACTGGACAATATGTACAGACGTATGGGGCCCAGTCCCAATGGATACATCTACAAAATGGTTCCTGTGCCTAAGGCTCAGATAACGTTGCAGAAGGTGATGGCTGGGAAGTGAAGAGTTTAAGAGCCAGATGATCAAGGGCCCTAACCCTAACCCTAACCCTAACCCTAACCCTAACCCTAACCCTAACCCTAACCCTAACCCTAACCCTAACCCTAACCCATCTCCTAGTGACATTAGAAGTGAACCCATAAAGTCTCAACAACATGATGGCCTCAACATGAACTGAGCAGACAATAATAGACCTACTAAGAAACCCTATACAAGAACTAAGGCAGTTGAGGAATGATGAAAGCAGGAGAAATAGTTTTCCCAAGGGAAAAGCATTATCAATTGATTATCCAATACCAAATAGTCAGCCCTGATAACATACATACAAGTAACATTATACAGACTGAGCAGGTTATACATAAGAACATACATGTACGTACATGTTCATGAAACAACAATTAAACAAAATGAGACCATGAATTTGAAGGAGGGCAAGGAGGAGTATGGGGGGAGGAAAGGGGAGGGAAAAGTGATATAATTATATTAAAATCTCAAAAATTAAAAAAGAAAGAAAAGGACATAAAATAAGAAAATAAAGATCAAAAGAAACAAAAACAATAAGACAAAATAGTATTACTCTCCCTTTATGAAGCTATTATAATCCAATGTCTGGTAGATATTATGGATAGACTTGAACGTTCACTTTCTAAGGATATTCCTTATCCAGCAGTGTTTTTGCAATTTTCTAATAAAACCATCTGTCAACTAACCACAATATCCCCAAAGTAAGAAATTTTGACGATATTAGAATTTTACTGTCTTAGGATTTTATTGCTGTGAAGAGACATTATGACCAAGCCAATTCTTATAAAAGAAAACATTTAATTGAGTCTGGCTTACAGTTTGAGAGCTTCAGTCCATTATCGTCATGGTAGGAAGCATGGCAGCATCCAGGCAGGCATGGTGCTGGAGAAGGAGCTGAGAGGTCTACACCTTGATCTGAAGGCAGCCAGGAGGAGACTGTATTCTTCAGGAGACTATACTCCACACTCAAAGCCCACCTACACAGTGACTCACTTCCGCCAACAAGGCCACCTCTCCTCTAAAAAGGCCACACCTCCTAATACTGTCACTCCCTATGGCCAAGCATTCAAATACATGAGTCTATGGGGTCCTATCTATTCAAACCACCATATTTAGCTAATCTTAAATATCCACCAATGATCTTTATTCATATAATTTTCTTACTTCAATGCATCAAATTTGCAATTTTTTGTTTCTAATTTCCAATATATCATAGTTCTTAATTTTATGAGTTGATTGTTAGCTATATTAAAATAATTGAGATCAATTGACTGTTATGGCTATCTAATTGCCAGGAAAGCAGAGAAAATCATTATTTAACTTTTAAAAATGAAGATATATGTGAGTATCCAGTAATTTGCAAGTAAAAATATGCAATTTAATTTTTATTGATAAACTCTTTTCTGTGAAGTACTTTTCCACTTAATGGGCTATTAGTAGGAAGATTTATATCAATTACTCTACTAAATACTACCATTTTAAAATGTGATTCCTCAGTTATTTTGCTGTAGACTATTTTGATAAATGTGAATAAAGTATTCTACATTTGTAGATAGCTAATATACCAAGACTTAAACTGGGCATTCTTTGCTTATGTAAGTTTCATCTAATTATATGGCCATTAGGTATATGTCTCAAATGCTCAATATCTTTCTATTTACAATCAACTTATACTTAATTAAAAAGTAGTGACAAACTTGCTAACTCTGCATTAACTACTCACTTGTGATACAAATTTAATAGCAGGTCTAAATTATTTCAAGTGATTTAAGGATTTCCAATATACTCTCCCAACCTCAAAGGTTTTTTTATTATTATTAAAACAACCAGGAAGTGAAAACATCATGTTAATTGTTTTCCCTATTTTTAAAAAATAAGTTTCCCTTCATCTTAACATTATAACACAACATATTAACACTAAATTTACAGAATAAGAGAAAAAATGAGCAGCACAAAATTTCTTATTTATTCAGTGCTGTTTCTGTGTAGTAAAATGTGACTTAAAATAGGAAGGGCAATGTGGGATGAAACCCTGCTTTGCTTTTTGGACCAAACCATTTTGATTTAGTCATGTCCCTGCTTCTGCCATTGTCATGTGGCTGCTTACCATGGATTAAACATGACCACCATGGGCCTCGAACAGAGCAGCTGTGATCGCCCATACTTGAGCTGCTCATGAGAGGGAGCCTATTAACATTCCCCTCCAGAAAGCGAAGGAAGACTTGTGGGGACAACAAACCTCCAGGGGACCACTGGGAGTCCCTCCTTTCCTTGAAATAATATAGGAGGTTAAGCAGTAGACTGAGGGTTGGGAATTCTCAGTAGTACAGCATCCTAAGCTGCCCTGGGTACTTACCCTGGGTGTGGCTGCCACTGACTCACCCAAGCTCTATGATGACACTCTTTGGTTTGTTGGCATCCTCAGAACATCTTCCTTAGAACATCTTCCAGAAGGAATAGTACAGCAGAGGCCATAGGTAACTGGGCTTTGACTCTTCAGACCATGGAGCCATTGGGTTGCTAAATGTTCTCCCTTTTCCAATCTACTTTCTCCCTTGTAAGGATATCCTCTCTTAATTCTCTCCCTTTGCTTGCTAGTATGTATGTGTCTCTATCCAATGCTTGGTTCTGAGATGTTAAGAGCCTAGAATGTCTCCAGGGGTACCTTCCCATTACCAATTCCAACTGATACCAAGAGGAATTGATGCAAAACTCAGGAGAAGGCCAGGGCCAAGTAGTGGGAGTGGGTGGGTAGGGGAGCAGGGGCGGGGGTGGGGTATAGGGAACTTTTGGGATAGCATTTGAAATGTAAATAAAGAAAATAATAATAATAATAATAAATAAGTTATCAAAAAAAAGAAAAAAATAAATCCTACATAAGCCTTTAAAAAAAAAAGGAATTGATGCAAAACTATGACAAGGATAGACAGAGTTCACAAAACAATATTTGTTGGGGCTTTTCATGGATGGACCTGAAGTTCAGGGGAATCAGTCAGACACAGAAAGGCAAGCACTGCATGATCATACACATACGAGGACTAGGACTTGAAAACAGAATGCCGGTGATCAAAGACTGAGGAAAGGGGTGCTATGCTGAATCTATTTCCCCCTAGGGTGACATAATCATTAAGTATCATGAAGCAGAATGACTGTGATAGCCTCTAATTTGTCACTGCAATATGACACTGTCTTGTAACCTACAAATGTGTTGGGCCACATTCACAGATATCCTTTGATAAGTATGTCCTGTGGACCACAGATTATACCTGAGTACTATCATTCACAGCAGTGAAAGAAGCAAAACAATATATCTGATATGTATCTGTTTATATTTTTTCCCAGAGGAAAGTTGGGCAAGGTCACCAAACCCTTGCCTAAGATTTCAATAACCATTTCCCCCTTCACTTCCCATAGTCTTCACATAGTCTTGATAGTATGGAAGGTTGATGACTGGCTGAGGGGTGAGACATCAGGATACAGTTTTCCTCAGTCATCATCATGGTAGGGTGGAAAGTTTCAGTGATGCCTTTAAATCATCCATGTCCCTGAAGGTAACTCCAATAAGCTTATTTGTGGGGAATGAGGAGATAGACCAGTCAATAAAGTGCTTGCCTTGCAGTCACAACAACCTGAAGTTGATCCCAGAACATGTATTTTAAAAGCCTGACATGTTAGAATGCACATAAAATCCTAATGGTAGGAAGGCAGAGACAAGGGATGTCTGGGGCTCACTGGCAAGCCAGCCTCGTCTACTTCTTGAGTTCCAGGGAGAGACCTTGTCTCAAAAAAGGCCAGGGAGTGGCCTTGTCTCAAAAAAAAATTACATATATCTTCTGAGAAATGACACACGAGGAGCTTCTCTGGCCTTTGCAAGCACACACATGTATACCTATGCAGAAATCAATACTCATATGTAAGCGCACAATAAAAATAAAAAATAAACTTTAAGGGCAGGAGAAATGGTTTTGTGCTCAAAAACACTTAACTGCTCTTCCAGAGGAGCCAAGATCAATTTTCAACACCCATACTGTATGGCTCACAACCATCTGTCACTCCAGCTTGAAGGGACCTGATGCCTCTGGCCTTTCAGACACTCACACTCATGTGTACATACACACACATACACACAATTCAAAAATAATAGAATGGGGGCTTTTTACAATTTTCTACGTAAACTTATTAGTTCAACAAGAGGGTTTTGGAAGGAATCATTTCTATGATTTCTTGGTATCCTATCTATAGCAAAGAAACCTATATTACTTCCCCATAAAAATTAACACATTTTGTAAATAGTAGAGTTATAATACACAATGAGAAAGAATATTTGATTCCACAAGATGCTTTATCAAGATGATAAAAATAAGTAGCTACTGAAGCACTCTGCAGTCAAAATACCCTACTGTAGAAGCAATTTCCTCTTCCCCCAAAATAATACAACATCAGCGTTCTTGATGGTATTTCCAAAAATGGCTTTCCTTGATGGTCTTGTTGTCTACATAGGCATTTCTTCATTATATATAAAAAAAATAACATGTAAACTATGTCGCAATATACTCACCATCTCTGCCATTGCTACCAGGAATTGCCATTTATTATCCCTTCTGGATAAATCTTTCATTATAAAAAGCCAAAAGTTGAGTGTTAATTCAAATACTGTCAATATGTCGACGTATATTGTTAATCATACTGACAGACAATAAATTTCCTACATAGCAAAAAGGAATTTTGAGGTGCTCACTTAAGAAGAAAGAGAAATATTTCTAATGGCCATGAAAGTACTTTTAGTGTCTTAAGACCAAAAAAAAAAGTGGTTTTTTAGTACACATATTTTCTAGAACTTTTGGCCTCTCACAATTTAAATATGTTTCAGTTAGTTGCTTGCTTTTCTTTCTGTAGGAGTAAAAAAAAAATCCATCATTGATTTGTACTAATTATGTCAACCATTTATGAATTAATGTGGGAGGTCTAATGTATTGCGATTATATTTAATGTTATTTTGTGTACTTGAAATCTGAGTGCTATTAACTCCATGACTCCCCTTCCCACTGACACACACACACACACATACACACAGTACCTATGTGAAAGGATGTGTCAATTATTTTGATTATGAGAATCAACCAGTGTATCATCATTATCACCTTACACTCCTTGAATATGAATAATTTTTTTTCAAGACAGGGTTTCTCTGAATAGCCCTGGCTGTCCTGGAACTCTCTTTGTAGACCAGGCTGGCCTCAAACTCAAAAATCCACCTGCTTCTGCTACGGTGGTGTGCCCCTTTAATCCCAGCACTTGGGAAGCAGAGGCAGGCAGATTTCTAAGTTCGAGACCAGCCTGGTCTACAGAGGGAGTTCCAGGACAGCCAAGGCTATACAGAGAAACCCTGTCTCAAAAAAAACAAAACAAACAAACAAACAAAATTGAACTGTAAGGCAATTGATTGATGGGGGAGGACCCAGCCTATTGTGGGTGGTGCCATCCCTGGGCTGGTGGTCTTGGATTTTATAAGGAAGCAGGCTGAGTAAGACATGGTGAACAATCCAGTAAGCAGCATGCCTCCATGGCCTCTGCATCAGCTCCTGACCCCTGTTTTGAGTTCTTGTCCATGACTTCCTTTGATGATGAACAATACTATAGAAGTTTAAGTCAAATAAACCCTTTCCTCCCCAACCTGCTTTTGATCATGGTGCTTTATCACAGCAGTAGTAACCCTAACTAAGACAAATATTTTCTTTATCCATTTTCCTCTCGGTTACCTTGATATTTGTGTTGCATTGCCTCTCCTTGGAACTCAGTCTTCAAAAACCTGAGGTTGTAAACTTGACTCATTAAAGCCAGCTAGTACTACTTTATTCTGAGGCTCAAAGATTGGTCTTAAAAATTATGAATGCCTAGGTCACAAACTGTGAGTCACAAACAAAAACAGTATAGATGAATCAAGGCTTTTATGAACTTTAAAAAAGTAACAAAATCTTGCCAGGCGTAGCGGTGCATGCCTTTAATCCCAGCACTTGAGAGGCAGAGGCAGGTGGATTTCTGAGTTCGAGGCCAGCCTGGTCTACAGAGTGAGTTCCAGGACAGTCAGAGCTACACAGAGAAACCCTGTCTCGAAAAACTAAAAAAGAAAAAAAAGTAACAAAATCTTGAACATGGCAGCCATCCATGCCTTGAACAAATACTGAGACATGGGAAAGCACTGATCATTTTTAGACATTCTAGAAACAAGAAAACAATGTGATTTCCAATTACCAAAATTCTTAGCCCCAAAGTAAGAGTTTTATACATGCCCACCTAATTCTTAATGAATTTTTAAGATTTATTTGTATGTGTGTATGTGTGTGTGCATGTGTTTGCACATGTACACACATGTGCTTCAGGAGGCCATAAGAAAATATTGAATCCTCTGTAATTAGAGTTATATGCAATCATATGCCCTTCAACATAGGTGCTAGAATCAAACATGGATCCTCTAAAAGAACAGCAAGTACTTTTAACTACTAAGCCATCTCTTCACCTCCCACTAAATGGATTCTTAAGATGCTTCAAGAGCATCCAAAAGATGAGTGTTCCCCTCTCCCCTCTCAGCCTTCACTTTCTGGCATTTCTCTCAGCCTTCTGCTTTTTTTGAACTCCCATCAGAACATCCCTTTAAACTCAGCATTCCAAGGCTTTTCTAGCCCAAACTTGCAGATTCCTCTATCGTACGCCTGTAAAGCAGTTCCAAGGGCCTAAAAACCACATGATGGGATTATCATACTAGGGACTCCACTTCTGGTACTATTTTCTATAATGGTTACTTTTCATGTTATTTTAACAAACTATCAGGGTAAAACAGATGAGGGGAGACTTATTTTGGCTTACCTTGACAGGGGATACAGTATGTCATGGTGGTGGAAACACAGTAGCAGGAACAAGAGACCAAAATCAGGAAGTATAGAGTGATGAATGCCTGTATCCAACATTCGCTTTGTCATCTTTATCCAGCCTGTAAACACAGCTTAGGAACTAATACCCACACTATTACAGTGAGTCTTCCCTATTAATTAACCTAATTTAGACAGTTATAGGCATGCCCATAGGCTCATCTTCAGGCACTCTAGATCCTAACAAGTTGACAACCAATAATAACCATCACGTCATTCTGTGCTGATTTATTGCTATTAAGGTCTCATCTTGATTATTCCTATACCTTAGAAGGCCATCATCAGAAGGAACACTTCATGATAGGTCTTGTTCTCATAAAACAATCGTTTTCTTCTCCAAACAGATAAAATAAATAAGTAAAAATAAAATATCTGTCCATCCATCCAGTTATTCATTGAACAATCATTGTTTACTAATATGTAACAGAGTTTAATATATAAAATTCCTATCACTAACATTTAAGGACTGAACAGCATAAAAGTACCTCTCTCAAGGCTAAGCAAGATACCATGCAGAGCGGTGACGAACTTCTGATGCAGAAGAGAGACTCAGAAACATAAATATAAAAACTAAATTATGAAGGACAGAGAATTGGCATATTTTATTGCCATGTTTGTTTTCTTAACTCCAGTTTATTGCTATGCAAACTAGTTTGTTTTGGGCAATCATAAATGTTTTAAGACAGGAATATATATTTAATAACCAAACTAGAACAAGTCTTAACCTTACACCTGTGTATTATCTAGGGACATGTTGAAAGTCTGATCATCTTGCTGTCACTGCTCCACGCTATCTTTTTCTAATACGGTTAAGGAGGTCACGTACTTCATTTCTTTCAAGATGTTCTGTGATGTGCCCGGAGTCAGCACTTCAACTACCATCCAAGGTTTCATATCAACAGCAACTTTCCCTACCCAGCATTCATGAGGAATTGAAAATAAGTCTTTTCAACGTCGTCCAAGGAATTATATTTTAAAGGAAGTTTTTGTTAAATGGATAAAAATAAAATAAATTCATAACCTTGACTTTCTGACTTTAATCTGCACACTTTTTATTCAAACTGTGTCCCTTGGGTCTTTGTCTGCACAGAGGGGAATGTTTCCTCCCTCTGCATGAGTAGGATGCCTGCATTTCTCCCTACTCCTAGCCCCAGTAGGATGTTGACTTGTGATCAACAGAGAGAAAAGATCGTGGAGAAATGGGCTATTTATCCACATGGCATGTTTCCTCATGAATGCCTTCTTCCTGGTCTGTAAGAAAAGTTTCCATGACAACCAAGCCACTAACAGTCACCCCCCACTAACTGACGTGCTTCCCTCCCAATTGATCAGCTGGATATGTGTTAAAATTTCTTTGCCCAGTCTGGACAATCTTCAGGGATTATTTGCCTGTTTATTTTTTATTAGCTGGACCCTTGACAAGACATTTTTAAATGGGATTTTCTCCTTGATTCTTTAGAAATATAATCTTAAACTAAACAGAATGAATTTTAGACATTAATCATTTCATAGGAAGTAAAATATGAACACGAATTATCATTCTACATAAGGGATACATGGATGCTCTGCAGACGACTAAATTTTATGGTTGGCCCCTCCCTATGTCCCTACCACATTGTCTACCAGATGCTGGGTCCCAATGGTTTTTGTATTTATGTCACTATATTAGAGCAGAACCAACATCCTAGTAATTTAATAATCTTCTTGTTCTCAAATTTTTTATATAAGAAGATAAGGAACTTTTGGTAAAATATTATTACATCCCAACTCTTAAGCTTCTGCCTATGAGAAAGACTAGATGAAAATGTGCTAAAATATTTATAACTATTATATTTAGCCCGTGCAAATATAGAAGTATTTCTGCTGGAACTTTTTCAGCTTGGTTTTTTTTTTTTTTTCATTCTAGTTACTTGGAAGAATTTTTTCTGGTGTGTATCTACCATGTTCAAGGCACTGGATTACCCTTCAGGATCAGCTAATAAATCCCTTTTATATTTAAAAATATGAGAAGAAAAGTTGAACCATGCCAAAAAAAAAAAAAAAAAAAAAGCCAACCAGGGTTCACCTACTCAAGCATGCACACCCACAGTTACAGTTATCATAGCTAGTCTCTAGAGCATATTGAAAATCCGTGGGAAAGGGCAAACCCCTTCTTCTTCAAAGGCAACCCTGACCTTGGCTTAACCTCCTTCCTCCTTTTCCTCAAACAAAACCTGATAGTTGCCTAATATTATTATCACCGTCACGTCAGCTTAAAATAGCTCATGGTAGACCAGTTGTAGGTAGCATGGAATGATACAAATGAAACACAGATGCCTAGTGAGAAGTTACGACTTTGAGATTCCACAAATACTGAGACTCACAACTATGTGTGTCCCCATGGGGACACGGAAGCTGTGCTTGTGGTATTTGCATACTGTCCTCAATGAGGGATGAGGTTTCTGTGCCAGAGTTGCTACCACGCCTGCCTAATGTAAGTCTTACTGTTTCGTACCTAAGCTCCTGTCAAGCAGAAAGACAGGAACAAGTGCAGGGGTGGGGTAGATAAGGAATATACTACCACATGGCTCTCTATGGTTATTACCATTATAATGTTTGTATAGCCTCTCCCTAGCCTAATAGGATTTCTGATTAAACTGATGCCACAATTAATCTACTTGCAGACAATATTAAGGGGACAGCCTATTTTAGAAGAGATGAAACCAATCCCTCAGTTTTACTTTCACTAGTAGTTCTAGTGGCCTAGAATGTGTGTTTGCTGATAGATGTACATATAATATACAATGAGATGTACTGTGTACATGCATATCACCTTCCAGGGATGCAAGGTGATATTTTTTAAAAATGTAGAACTTCTACATAAAAGAATAATAATTTGTCTTTTGCAGTTGTACTAAAAGTAAATGTTGGGGAGCAACCTGGCCCCATTATCAAAGCAATCTTCTTACTGTAGTGAGAAACTTGTGGGTCACACATGAACTAGAAGTCACTGGAATACAAACGGAACTTTGTAGACATGCCCAGTTGTGTGGTGGAGTTGCCTCATTACTACTAAGAACTGTTAGATGGTCAAATGTTTCAGGAGCAGATTGTGTTAAACACTACTCTAATTAAAAATTTAATTGCATAAAGTTGCAATTAAATGAATTATATTAAAACAAAGATTATAGACAACTCAAAAATCTCCCCTCAGAAATGAAAGACTCATTCCCCAGCTGTTGGCTAACTAATGGCAGTCTGCCTTGGCTATCATCCCTCTTCTGGGAGAGCCTTGGTGGAACACAGCCCTCCCACCCAAGATCACATTCACAGTCAAGTCTCATCAAATCTGGTATGTAAAGGTCTGGGCACTGACCAGGACTGGGTCCGCACACACAGATATTCGTAGGATAGATGATGTTTTCATGAGTCTGGGTAATAATCAAGCTCCTCTGTTGTCCAAACCATCTTCTGAATAACTTCCTAGTAATCCTCCTGCACACTGATTTCCAACTACAACAACACCCAACCAAGCATATTGCTCAGAAGTCCGCTGTGTTACAGACACCAGAATCAACGTTGGTAAATAGGACATAAGACTTGCTCCATAAGCTGTTACAACTTGGAAGGACAAAAAATTCATCTGTTAAAACACTGGATAGAAACTGGAGAGATGCTTCAGGGGTTCCGATCACTTGCTGCTTTCCAGGGGACCCAAATTTAATTCCAGGCACCCGTACGAGATGATATGACTATCAATCACTTGTAATTCCAAATCCAGGGGATTTGACATCCTCCTCTGGCTTCCACGCATCTGTGCACACACACACACACACACACACACACACACACCACATCAAACACCAACACACATACAGGCATATAAATGGAGATAAAAACAAGTCTTTAAAAGTATTTTTTAAATAAAATTCTATGTATAGCTGGGAATATATTCCTCTAATCCCAGTACTGGGGAGGCTGGGACAGGAAATGGCCAATTCAGGCCAGCCTGGCTCTATAACAAGAACCTAGGAGGGAAGATGTGGAGGAAGGAGAGAAGGGGGGAGATTGGTGAAGGAAAATATATCTGGGTAGACTTTTAAAGGACAAATCAGAGCGAACTAGTCACAGTGCCGGTAAATTAAAACAACAGGTATACAGGCATCCCACATACAAGGAACCGCAGCTTCAATGCCAAATGACAATGAACACGTGATCGCACTGTAACGAATACAGTTTCTTCAAAGTACCTCTAAGGGTGAAGACAGGAAGAAGTGATATGCCGTGCGAAGACGTTTCCCAAAGAGACGTGATGTGTTAAAGACTCTGTACTTTATGTTAAAGGGAAAGAAAGGCAGGTGGAAAAGCCTGAGCGCTCGTGTTTTCTAAAAAGCTCCGGGATAAGAAGAGCTGTGCTGAGAGTCTTGTGGAAGAGTGGGGGGTAGGACTGAGCAAGCTGGAGGGGCAAGGACACCACAAGAAAACCTAAAGAGTCAACTAGCCTGGGACATGGGAGCCCCCAGAGACTGAACCACCAGCCAAAGAGCATCCAGGGGCTGGACGTAGGCCTCTGTATATTCATAGCAGATGTGCAGCTTGGTCTTCATGTAGATCCTCTAACAACAAGAGTAGGGGCTCTCTCTGACTCTGTTGCCTGCCGTTGAATCCCCTTCCCCTAGCTGGACTGTCTGATGGAACCGCAGTGGAAGAGGATGTGCCTAGCCCTGCTGTGACTTGATGTGACAGGGCAGGAGGGGAGGGGGTAACAAGGGGAAGGATTTGTGAGGGGACTGGGAGGAGAGGAGGAAGGGGGGGGTGTAACCCAGATGTAAAGTGAATAAATAAAATAATCACAACAGTAATAATAATTTTAAAAAGAGCTGTGAACAGTATGAGTATTTTTAACTGAATCTTTGAGCTATTAAGGGATCGCGGGGGCAGAGTGGTGACTTCTTCGGTTAAGAGCGGTGACTGCTCTTCCATAGGACTTGGGTTCCATTTCTAGCAACCACATGACAGCTCACTCAATCTGTAACAATCCAGTCCTAGGGGCTCAGATGCCCTCTTCTGGTCTCCTTAGGTACTGCACGCACATGTTGCTCAGATTAAAAACAAACCAAACAAACATACACATAACATAAAATAAAAAAGAAATTTAAAGGAAGGAAGTTGTGATCAGGTATGATGTCATATACCTGCAACCAAGCACTCAAGAGGCTGAGGCAGACAGATCACAAGTTTCAAGCTAGAAATGTGGCGGTGGATTTGAGACAGGGAGACCGAAGCCAGAAACCAATGAAGAAGCATCTGTAGTGTTCTTGGTGGGGGCATTAACCTGAACCCAAGTTGAAATAAAATGAATTAAGAGGCTTAATTAAAATAAATTACCATCTTGGAGTGAGCACTGAACATATCTAAAATACGGAGTCAAGAAGCGAGTAGGAAAATAAAAGAAGACTCACATTTCTGATTTGGAAAAATAAAGATAGGAAAGACAAAGTATGACAACCAGAGAACAGCACAGTGATTTCGAAACATGCTGACTCTGACCTGTTTACAGGGTGCACAAATGGAACGTCAGTGGCTCACATGAGTTCAAGATGGACAAAGAACACAGTAAAGGAGGTGTGGGGTGGGGGTTTGGGGCAGGAGAGGTATACATAGTTCAGTGGGTAGAACACTTGCCTATCATCCATGAAGCCCTGGGTTCGATCCCCAATACCACATGCCTGTGACGTCAGCACTTGAGAGCCGGCAGAGGACCAGGAATTCAAGGTCATCTTTGGCTACACAATGCCTTTGAGGACAGCCAGGCATACGTGAAACACACTCTCAGAAGAAAAGGAAATACACAGACATTTGCCTGTCTGGCTCGTTCGGCTCTCTGCAGCATTTCTTAGACTTTCGGGTCTCAAGAGTGTCCCACCAACCAACCGTTCTGAGACATCAGGCAGATCTAAGCTTGTCCTCAACATGCTACACACCGGTATAAAAACTTAGGTTGCACACTGCAAGTTCATACTCTGCAAGGGTACAGTGAGATTTCCTACATAAAAGCATGTTGCACACAGTAGGCCTCATCCGGTGATTCTCTAGGGGCCTGGCCCACCAGTTCATAAAAGACTTGGTACTGTTCCCAGCGGTACTTTCCACTTCGAACTCCTAACACTCACAGATATTTTTTCACTTTATTGATACAGATAAAAAAAAAAATTCCAACCCCCCCACACCCTCTCTACTACCTGAACTGGCAGAGTGTGTGGTCCTCTCCTGGCCTCTTAGGTATCTGATTTGCTTCCTTTCAGTTCAACGTAACAGCTAACCACGAATTGTCCTCCATCTGTGTTTATTGCAAATAAATAATCCTGATCTCCAGTGGGCCTGCTTGGTTTTATCTTAGTCCTGAAATTTTTAATTATTTCATTTTATTTCCCTGACGCTAGCCTGTTTCTCTTCAGTATTGATAACATGAATAAAGAGACAAAAAGCAAATTTGCGTGTCTCCATTTCAAACATTTTTACCCCTGGAAGCAAGCTGAGGCACTTTGAGTTGGTTTCAATTATAAAGTTCAGTGACCGCAACAAAAATTTCTTGGCTAGGGGAACACAGTGTTCCCCCCCCCCCCCGGTGTTTCTTTACAAGGAGCTGAGTTAATTTCATGGAGGGATCTCTGTCTGTGGAAACGGGTTTGTTGGTTCCATACGCCAGGTCTTCAGTAGAGCAGCCAGGGGAGACATGGGCAACCCACATCCCAGAAGAACAGGGGCAGAGGGAGCCGGGAGGGAAGTGGGCGAGTGACTCCAGGCAAAGTCATGGGATGAGAACAGAAAGAGAGCCTTGGCATTCAAATTAGGTAAATAAAGCAGTCCCCAAGGATGTCCAGGTCCCAGGCCAAACATGAAATGAGTACCTCATTCTGAGGAGTGAGGACAAACAGTTGAAGATACTTAGTGTGACTCCAATCAGGAGGAGTGGGTCATTTTTCTTCACCTTTCTACAGTTCTCTGTGAGTAACAGCCAAGAGAACTGTACAAAATCCCACAGAGGCTTTCCTCAAGCCATGGCTGCCATTGTCTTCAGTCAGCACCTGCCTTACTTTTCTCTCCCATCTCAAGCCTCTGCTTCCCTCTCGGCGCTCCATTTGCCGTGTCTCCCAACGCAGCCCCAAATCACGTCGTAGTTTCTTCTGTCTCAGCTTGATGGGACCTTCTGCCCACAAATTTCCTCAGCAGCATATCCCACACCTGGTGTATCTCTCTGTGCCAATGAAGACACCTCAACAGAAACCAAAAATGCAAATTATCTGCCCCATTCACAGGAGCCAGCCCAGGATGGCTAAAGCTGGGCAAGGGGGAACAAGAATGTTCTGAACACGGTCAAAATGCTGCATTTAAGACTCTCACCTGCCTCACCCCGCCAAATTCTGAAGGTAGTTCATTCAGCCTTACAGGTGTGTAAAGTCACAAAGCTGGCAGGAGGAGGAGCTTGGATTGACAGCCAACGTCAGGGGTCACTCTTGTACATAAACTGTACAAGCAATGTATATCATGTGCTGTAGTCTAACTCGATGTTTTGGCAAATCTCATTTATAGATTATACTTTTATGGTTTGACATCATTGATTTCTCCATGAAGAGTTGCCAATGTCTCTCTTTTTTTTTTTAGAGTTTTTTTAATTAGATATTTTCTTTATTTACATTTCAAATGCTATCCTGAAAGTTCCCCCTATACACTACCCCCTGCCCCTGCTTCCCTACCCACCCACTCCCACTTCTTGGCCCTGGCATTCCCCTGTGCTGGGTCATATAAAGTTTGCAAGACCAAGGGGCCTCTCTTCCCAATGATGGC
>NC_034609.1:20278149-20285910 GCF_900095145.1 Mus pahari | reverse complement strand
ACCTATATCCTTTCATGGGTATTTTGTTCCTTATTCTAAGGAGGAATGAAGTATCCACACGATGGTCATCCTTCTTGGTTTTCCTGGGTTTTGTTGCCAATGTCTCTTAGTCCTGCCATTTTCCCCCTAAATCTATGTCTCTCTTGCCCATCCTACACAGTGAGTGTAAGAGACACGGCGATGAGAACCATCTCCAAAGTCTTTTGTTCTCAAGGCCAGGTCGCAAGAAGGCTTTGCTTTTCTATCGCATACATTGAAATGTAATGCAGTTCACAACGCTCACAATGCTGGAGTGACATTTAGAAACCCAAAGTCTGACACTCCTTTAAAAACTTTTATTAGGAAATAAATATCCCTCTTTGGTGGTAACGGGAAGAAAAAATTCAAATGAAAAGGGCAGTGAGTTAATAATCACCCAGATGAATAGGAATGTCAGGAGGGGCCGTGCTGACTGGTGTGGTGCCCACTCACCTCTACCCTGACTAAATATGACCCCCACTTTAGACTTCAGCTGCATGTTCAGCCAAAGACCTCACTTTCTGCTTTAAATGCCATGAGCTGGCAGGACCAAATACCCTGAAATGAATTCCTGAGTGGACCGGGCAAATTCCTTGTTCTATAAATTTTGAGATGTACAAAGAACTTCACATGGACCACAGTCTGGATCTTTCAGCGATGCAGAAAGGATGCTGGCTTTCCTTGTCTAGAAGATGTGTCTCTGAGAACAGAACAGTGATAAGTCTCATGGTCATGAGCTGTTAGCATTTGGATCTTAACTATCTCCCCAAAGACCATATGCTAAAGGCATAGACTCCGGTCTGTGGCACTCCAGTGAGATGCTGAAACTTTAAGAGATGGGGTCCTATACAGTAACTGTTAGGGCCTGGAAGCCCCTGGAATCTCAGCCTCTCGACCCTGGACGGTTATCTAACACTCTTTTGCTTCTGCCACTCTCTTACTTCCGTTTGTCATTGACTCGGGACATTTACAATGGGGACATTCCTTTGACGTTAACGTGTTACCTAGCACCACCCCGTTTGGCCTGTGTACCTGAGCAAATACTATTTGTGGGTTTTCATCTTTAAAAGTCCTCCATTTCCCAATAATAAATGAGGCTTGAACAGGATTTTTGTCTTGCCTCCTTCCTTCATGTCTTCTGATCCCAAAATTTGTCGTGGTAGCTCCCTTCCCTTGAGAACCCTGTTGTTTAAGTCATGCAGGTCGGGGTAAATAACATAATCAATTGGAGGAATACCCTTGAAGTAGATATTGAAACCCTGCGCCCATCCCCTCTCTCTTCTTTGCAGCTGCCATGTGTTTTGTTCCACCGTGTTCTGCCTTACCAGAAGCCCTAAAGCAACAGAGCCAAGTCACCAAGGACTGAAACCTCTGTAGCTGTATGCCAAAATAAACCTTTCTTCCGTAGTTGATTGATTGCCTTAGATATTTTGTCACAGGGACAAAAAGGTGTCTCGCATCAAACTCCTTTTGAAACCCACTTTACTAAAATGATTGTGGACTCTAGAATGACAAAAGATCTGAGTCTAAGAGGAACTCTGCTCCCTCCTCTATTTGCAACCTATGCAATGTGTTCTACTGTTGCTCAGCATCAGGAACTTCCTATTTGAAGTATGTGATCAAGTGGGAGACATTGTAGTTCTAAAGACATTGTAGTTTGTGCATTATAACTGCTGAGTCCCTCCACACCTTTAAACACAGGTAATATCCTAATGTCCCTAAGAGTCTTCCAGAATACACAAATGCTGACAAAATTGAGACATAAGGAAATTAAATAACATGGCCACTGGCCTTCAGAGAGTTGGGGAAATTTTTTTTACTTCATCTTGCCACCTGCTGTAGTTTGAATGTGAACTGTCTCCCATAGGTTCATATGTGTAACATTGATCCCAGTTGATGATTCTGCTGAGGGAGGTCATAAAACCTTTAGAAGTTGGAGCTTTGCTGTGGGGCAAACACGTTTCTGAGGACAACATGGTGGTAGGATAGCTGACTGTTAGGATTTGATTCTTAGATGTCATTGGGTGGACCTTCAAGCTTTGCAGCCTATTCCAACTTCCAGCCCACTCTCCTGGGTGTGGACACAATGTAACCAGCCAGTCTCCTGCTCCTGTCACCATGCTTTGTCCACCAGCTACAATGTCCTCCCCATAGGTCCTTATGTCTCCCCTTATACATGGTATACATGATAAACTGTATCTGTCTGGAACTATAGGCCACAATGAGCTCTTTCTCCCTGAAGTCACTCTTGTCAGAATATTTTATCACAGAGGAAAAAGCAACCTAGATATCATTCTGCCTGAGAATTCCCTCCATTCCCAGGATATCTGTTCCCATGAACCTAGCTGTAGATGCAATTGATTAATGGCGCTATGTTCCCATTGTCGTGGGTCTTGGGTCATTCAGATATTTGCCAGTCTGACCCATGGAATAAAATTTAAAAAAGAAAAAGCTTTTACTCATATACTGGCACTGGGTCTACACCCTGATTTGGGATTCCCAAATGCAGTGCCTAACCTCCTCAGTCCCAGGGTTTTAAAGCCAAGAACATAAAGGTCATCTCATGCGAAGCAACTTTTTATTTACAGAAGCAGAAACAGCCTTTACATTAACATACAAGACGGGAAGTTACAAAACTAATAGTTAGCAGCCTTTAATAGTCCCAAGTCCAATTTTGCTTTATAGTCCTCTTAAGCACAGAAATGTTGAACTCTTAAAGGTGAAGTTAGCCATTAACACCATAGCTCTTTCTCCACAGTGTTTCCTGGATAGTCTCTCTTTGGTCGCATGTACATATTTTTTTTTCCTTTTGAAATTGTTTTTCTTCTCTTTGTGTGATATTTAGTAGAATAGAGTGTGTGTGTGTGTGTGTGTGTGTGTGTGTGTGTGTGTGTGTGTGTGTGTATACAGTAGGTACCAACTTCACTTGGTTCCCGGGCCCGAACTTACTATATAATCCAGAAGACAAAACCACCAGGGATTGGGAAAGGATCCACAGCCTAGGGTGAAGAACAGAGAAAAAGCAATGGAGAAGGACTGGAAGGCTGGGAGTCTCTGATGTACCCCATCTTCCACCCCATTTCCCTTTCTCCACTTATGTATTTGCATCTGAAAAAAATAATAGAATGACGGCAGTTCAGTTAGTCTCAAACTTCTGCATCATAATCATCTAATAAACATATTTTGATGAATAGACTTTATATTTTGGAGAAGTTTTCCTTTTACAGCAAAATTAAGTGGAAAGTGCAGAGTTGCCATACATTCTTTCTGGTCACTTTCCCAAAACATCCACACAAGCACGGTACATTTGCTAATGTTAAAAAAAAAAAAAAAAAAACCTAACATTGACATGTTTCATGTTTTTTTGTCAATCAAAGTCCATGGGTTACATTATGGTCCACTCTTTGTGTTGTCAATTCTGTGAATTGAGACAAACATATGATGACATATTTCAATGACAGTGGTGTAATATAGAGAATTTGCACAGCCCTAAAACTCTTCTTCCTGTGCATTCACTCAAACCACTGGAGCCACTGGGCTTTACCCTATACTCCCACAGTTCTGCCTTTCCCATAATGTTAGATAGATAGATAGATAGATAGATAGATAGATAGATAGATAGATAGATAGATATAGAGAAAGAGATATATAGTGATGGAACTTTTCAGATGGGTTCTGTTCACTTTTTCTGAACAAAATTCCATGCCTTGATAATTTGTCTTAATATAGCACTGAGTAATGTTCACCATAATAGTGCTATTTGTGACAGGGTATCACTATGTAATCCAAACTGACTTGGAACTCACTGTGTATTTCAGATTATCTTGCACTTATGATCTTGTTGCCTTCCATGAAAATTCTTTAAAGAAAAAGAAAGAAAGAAGAAAGAAAGAAAGAAAGAAAGAAAGAAAGAAAGAAGGAAGGAAGGAAGGAAGGAAGGAAGGAAGGAAGGAAGGAAGGAAGGAAGGAAGGAAGCTAACTCAGGGACATTGAGATGGCCTCAGTATGTAGAAATGCTTACTGCCAATCTCCAGAACCCACATGATGGGAAGAGAGAATAGACGCCTACAGATGTCTCTTGCCTCCACACTCATGCCATGCTCATATAACGATGACAGTGTGCCATCTGAACACTCCCCCCAGTCCCAGAACTTTCTCTACGAACGTGGCTAATGAAGCAATTGATGATGATGCATTGCTATGCTGTCAATTGTCTATTCTCCTTTATGTTGTTTGCACATTCCTCATTTCCTTTTTCAACTGTTTTCCTGATATTTCTGTATTTACAGACTTGAACAAGATTATGTGTAATATGAAACGTAATGAAGTGAGGATTTAGGAAGCTGTCTTAGTTACACTTCTATTGTTATGAAGAGATATCATGACCAAGGCAACATTTATAAGAAAGCATTTCATTTGGGAGTTTGCTTCCAGTTCCAGAGTCAATTATGGCAGGGAACATGTCAGCCGGCAAGCAGCTAGGCATGGTGCTGGAGAAACAGGGGAGAGCTACATCCTGATCCATAGCCAGCATGCAGAGTGAGGAGGTCAGGGTATGGGGGAAAGAGAGGCCATGGCTTGAGCTTTGAAACCTCAAAGCCCACCCAGAGTACCACATCTCCACCCACAAGGCCACACCTTCCAATCCTTCCCAATAGTCTACTTACCAACTGGAAACCAAACATGCACATATATGAGCCTATGGGGGCCACGATCTCATTCAAACTACCACAGGAATCTTCATGAAAACCCTCAAACAACTCAGGCGACCGCCAAGGACATGTGTTGCTTTCTACAAACTGAGAATCGGGTCATATTGCTGAAGACAACCCCTACATATGTCAATGAAAACAGAAAAGTCAAGCTGGTGCTGAATTAGTGTCTTTACCCCAGCTGCCTGGAGTTCATGGCACTGGAAGGCGCCAGAAGAGAAACCGCAACCCAGCTACAAACCCTTCTATCTACGATGATGACTTGATTGCATGATATGCTGGCGCAATAGCGGCATAGACATTGTAGAAGTAAACAACCACTATCTGACCAGTTCAAGGCCCACTCCATGAGATAGAACCCATGCCTGACATTGCTCAGATGGCCAAGAATCTGAGACTCAGCAGGCCATGGGCCTAAGGGAAAACTTCTTTCTGCTAAAGGAATGTATAAGCAAAATGACTCCTAACAGCATTCTTTAACAATAGAACAGTCTTTTCCAGCCATCACCAGAGAAGCTTCACCCTGAAGAAGATGGAAACTGCAACAAAGACTCACAATTTAACAATGTGCAGAGAGTAAGAGACCCTGCAGCACACAGTCCTTAATGGGATGTCTTCATCAAATACCTCTCTCCTTGAGGATCAGGCAGAAGAAGATGCAGAAAGATTGTAGGAGCCAGTGGGGCTGGAAGATACCAAGGAAACAATGCATTACAAACACAGTAGAGACCATGGCAGCACATACAAAGCCCATAGAGGTTCAAGTCAGTTGGAGTCCCAACCCTGAGAGAGGAACACAAGTTCCACCGCTAACCTAGAAGCTATCTCCAACTGACAATCAGACAAACACTTGCAAAGGGAAAAAAAAAAGTTTTCTCTAATGGAGTCTTATTGGGTATGGTGGTTTGAATAAAAAAAAAAAGTGACCCCCATAGGCTCATAGGTCCATAGAGGGTGGCAGTATTTGGAAAGATTAAGACTTGTATCCTTGTTCTAGTAGGTGGGATCTTGTTAGAGGAAGTGTGTCACTTGGGGAGGGTACTGAGGTTTTCAATGCTCAAGCCAGGCCAAGTCATTCTCTTCCTGACTGCCAAGCCAGATGTAGACCTTGCAGCTCCTTCTTGGGCACCACATCTGCCGACACACCACCATGCTTCCTGCCATGACAGTGATGGACTAAATCTCTGAACTTTTACCCAATTAAATGTTTTCCCTATTAAGAGTTGATGTGCCTCTTCACAGCAATAAAAACCCTAAGACACTGGGTATCGAAAGCACACTTAAAGGTAGACCCCATCTACCCTGCAGTATTTAGCCAATACTTGGTGGTATTTCAGAGATATTTTGTCTCATTACGCTTCCTCTGGGCTTTTTTTTTTTTTTTTACCTTATGGGCCTTTTGCATATAGATTATGGTTTCTACTTATGTGTTTTATGGGTTTTGTGTGTGTGTGTGTGTGTATCTCTGTGTGTGTCTGTGTATGTGCACACATGTACATGTATGCACATGTGCTTTATGTTTCTGCATGTGTACGTATTTTTCCTGGTTTTTTTCCTTTGTTTGTTTTGATTTTGTTTCATTCTGATTAGACTGCTTGTTTTCTAAATAGAGAAAAAAAGGCCTGGAATTTGATGGTTGAGGATGGAAGGAGGATCTGGGGAGATGGGAGTGGGCAAAACCATGATCAGAATATATTATATGGAAAAAGAATTATCATAGTTAAAAAAATAATGTAAGGGGTCTGGAGAAATAGTTTAGCCATTAAGAGCACGTGTTGCGAGTCCGGAGCAGGCGAGCGAGAGGCTGTTGGTCGGCCGGGGCGGAGCAATGCCTAAATCAAAGGAACTTGTTTCTTCAAGCTCTTCAGGCAGTGATTCGGACAGTGAAGTTGAAAAAAAAAGTTAAAGAGGAAAAAAGCAAGTTGTTCCAGAGAAACCTGTGAAGAAGCAAACTCCTGGTGAGACTTCAAGAGCGCTGGCATCCTCCAAGCAGAGCCGCAGCAGCAGAGACGACAACATGGTCCAGATTGGAAAGATGAGAGATGTCAGTGTTCGGGACTTCAAAGGAAAAATTCTAATTGCTGTTAGAGAATATTGGATGGATTCAGAAGGTGAAATGAAACCAGGGAGAAAAGGCATTTCTTTAAACATGGCGCAGTGGAGCCAGCTGAATGAACAGATCTCTGACGTAGATGACACAGTAAAAAAGCTGTAAATCTGAGCCATATCAAACCTGTACTGTTGTAGTTGTCTTTTTACATTGGCTTTTGTTTTCTAAATGTTGTTTTCCAAGCTGTTGTATATTTGGATTGCAGAACAATTTGTAAGACAAATACTTTTTTTTTAATGTGCATTATTAAAATGTTCTAAGTGGAAAAAAAAAAAAAAAAGCACGTGTTGCTCTTGCAAAGCACCTGGGGTTCAGCTCTTAGCATGCACACAGCAGCTCACAACTCTCTGCCACCCCAGTCCCAGAGGATCTCATTCCCACTTCTGGTACCCATGGGCACTGAACACACAAGGTGTATATACACGATGCACATACATGCAGTCAAAATATTCACACGTGTGAAAAATAAAAATAAGCTAGGAATAAAGACAGATGTGGTAGAAATTAGCTTTAGTTTATATACTTATACACAAACACACAAGTAAATAGTTGAATAAATAAGTAAATAAATATTAAATAAATAAAATGTTAAAGAAATAAAGGTCGACTCAGATTTCCTACATAAGAACCTCTCCTTTTTTAAGAAGCTTCTCCATGTAGTTCTGTTGTATATCTAGGCGATGTAGATTTTTAAGATTTGCAATATGTTGCCTAAACTTAAAAGGCAAGGGCGACTGCTGGGGAGAGGGCGGACTGGAGAAGAGTCACAGCTTCTGGGAAGGAACCCATGTCTGGTTCCGGTCATCCAGCGCCTTTCCCCACCCGCCCGAGGAGAGGTGGAGAGGTGTTCGCTGGAGAGTCCCCAGGCCTAATCCAGCATCCAGCGCCTTTCCCCTCCTGAGGAGGGGTGTCTGCCTGGGA
>NC_034609.1:20256384-20278138 GCF_900095145.1 Mus pahari | reverse complement strand
TCTCTAGCTGCATATGTAGCAGAAGATGGCCTAATCGGCCATCATTGGGAAATCATTGGGAAGAGAGGCCCCTTGGTCTTGCAAACTTTATATGACCNAGCACAAGGCAAGGCCTGGGCCAAGTAGTGGGTGTGGGTGGGTAGGGGAGCAGAGGTGGGGGGAGGGGTATAGGAAACTTTCGGGATAGCATTTAAAATGTAAATAAAGAAAATAATAATAATAAAAAAAAAGAAAAAAGAAAAAAAAAGGCAAGGGCATCAGGGGCTTAGGTGATACTTTAATTAGTACAGTGCTTGTAATCATAAAAACTTGGATTTGATTCCCAGAATCCATATTTTTAAATAAGATATGATGATACATGATTATAATCCCAGTTCCAGACAGGTAGGCAGGAGTGGATGCCTGATGCTTGCTGATTGGCCAACCAAGCTCTAATGGTTTGTATATTCTTGGACCAGGGAGTGGCACCATTTGGAGGTGTGGCCTTGTTGGAATAGGTATGACGTGGTTGGAATAGGTGTGTCATTGTGGGTGCAGGCTTAAGACCCAAACCCTAGTTGCCTGGAAGTCAGTATTCCACTAGCAGCCTTCAGATAAAGATGAAGAACTCTCAGCTCCTCCTGCACCATGCCTGCCTAGATGCTGCCATGCTCCCACCTTGATGATAACGGACTGAACTTCTGAATCTGTAAGTCAGCCCCAATTAAATGTTGTTTCTTATAAGACTTGCCTTGGTCATGGTGTCTGTTCACAACAGTAAAACCCTAACTAAGACGCAAGTCCACTATGTACTTGATGCATTCTAGACCAGTAAGATATCTGTCTCATATAAACAAGGTGGGTGACACTTGAAAAGCAGTTGTGGTAGTCTTGTATCCATATACATGTATGTGCATACCTGTGCACAAGCACCTACACACACACACACACACACACACACACACACACACACACACACTGCAAGTGTCAAATCTCCCTATCTTTAAGTTGATTCTTAACTTTACAGAAAAAAGCGGTGGTGGTATGGTGGTGGTGATGGTAGAGGTTCAGAAGTAGATGTGTTTGTATTGCACTCAGAATCCCCTCCTCCTTCATGAATCCTAGGAGAGGGAGAACATAGAAGATTCTGAAGAGCATAGCTTCTCCCAAAAGGCAAGTTTTGCTTTCACCTCTTGACGAGTTGAAGGAAGAAGTAAGATACCTGATTTCCTCATTTTTGCCACATCGTAAAAGTTAAGAAATTGCCTTTTCAATTTTGCTCTACAGAAAGTAATATGCCGCTATTTAAAAGTAAAGAAACCAAGGCTAGAGACATTGAGCAAGATGGCAATTGATAAACTAGAGTCAGTCTGATGCCTACCCAAGTGCCTGTCTTCTTGTTCCACTGTCTCACACACCCCAGTTCAGATTACTGGGACTGTAGAGCCAAGGATCATGTGTGACTTCTGTACTGTTTTCACCTGAGTACTTGACAAACACAGAAGCACAATAAGTAATTCTTGACTTGCATCTCCTGTCCAACTTGCTTAACTTCTGAGAATGGACAAATTTTGAGTAGTATGAATAGGGATAGAAATTGTATCTTAAATACTTATTCAGACATACTAGACAGGCTCCTTTTGAGAGGTTATATGGAATACAAAGTTGAAGGGAAAAAAACACAATTTTAAATGGTTTCGTATGATTCTGAATTTGGTTATAGCTTCAGTCTTAGTGATATCTCTTAAAGCTACAGGTAATTCTGTACAGCTTGTTAAACCCCAAATTCATAATGACTACTATGGAAGCTTCTTACCTGAGCCTAGCATGACACACCTTTTGTCAAGGAGAGCCAGGTTACTGGTACCTGTGATTTATCAGCCCTCCTGATGACCACAGGTTTCAGTCTACTATGCCTCAACCAGATTTATTGCTTTCTTAAGAGTAAGCATCAATTTCCTCATGTTAAAAAAGTTGCCAATGAATAAAGAGCAGGTTATTCCTTCAAACTACAGAGTGTGTTTCTTTATAAATCCTCTCCAAGGGCTCCTAATGACATACAGCTCATATTGTACACACAGAATCAACCTCATCTGCCCCTGGGCCTTCTCAATCTACAAACACATTAGATATTTGGGGTGTGCATTAATTCTGCCTTCCACTCACTGTCTCGTAGTTCCAAAGAGCTAGAAGCTCAGTGCTAATGAGGTCAAAGTCCCAGGTTTGATTTCTCAGGAGAACAAATGAAAATCCCTCTCTTGTTTAGAGTTATAAATATCACTGAACCTTGCCAGCTCTGACTATTTTTCTCTCCTGAACAAATCCTTGTGGAGAAAAGAAGCAATCATTTCATTGTCTGGTTCTCAATGCACTCTCTATAAAATGAGAATAATGAACTGGTATTACTCATCTTTCCCTGAACAGTGTTAGGATTCAAGTCTGATGTAGTTCCCCAGGCTCAGATTTTGAGTCCTTGTGACTATATTTTGAAGGCGGTGAAGTCTTAAGGAGATGGGGCCAGGCTGATGGAAGAGGGTTACTCGGGTGACTTTCAAGGTCTATAGCTGCCTCTGGTCCTGACTTGCTTCCTAATCAGCCACAGTGGGAGCAGCTGCCTTCACCACACTTCCCAGCTGCCACTGATCCAAAAAGAGTTCCTGTCATTATGCCTTCTCCAGCGTGATAGACTAAATCCTCATGAAACCATGAACTAAATTAAGCCTTTCTCCCCGAAGTTGTTCCTGTCGGGTACTTTGTCACAGCGGTGAGAAAAAATGACTAATACAAACAAAGAGAAACCAGAGGGAAGAATGTGAGCATACATTATAGAGACAAGAAAAAACAGCGATGCATGGAAACAGAGAGGGAAGGAAGAATGTAAGGAGAAAGGAAGGGATGAATGGTGGGCTGATTAGCTTTTCTCATTGCACAACAAAACAACTAACAAAAGCAACTTAAGAAAGGAAGGGTTTGTTGTGTTTTTTTTTTCTTGCCATCCACTGCTGTGAGAAAGCCATTGCAGAAGAAACTTGAGGCAGCTGATCACACTGTGTCCCAGTAGCTAATCAAAATGATGAAGGTTTGGCTCAGCTCATTTTTTTTTCCTTTTTATGCACTCTAGGATCTGCCCATGGAATGACATTACCATATTTAGGGTGGGTCTTCCCAAACTACTTAGCCTAATCCAGATAATCCCTCAGAGGCATACCCAGAGATGTGTTTCCATGATGATTCTATTATAAGTTGGGGCTAAAGAAGTGACTATTGTGGTTAAAAGCCATTGCAGCTCTTCAAGAGGACCCTGGGTTCAATTCCAAGCACTTGCACAGCAGCCCACAGCCATCTGTAACTCTAGCTGTATGGGATAGGATCCAACACCTTCTTCTGGTTCTTGTGGATATCAGGCACACACGTGGTGCACAGACAACCAATGCAGGGAACATACTCATGTTCATAAAACATCTTAAAGATCAATTTTAACAAGTAATTGCATTGAGTTGATAACCAGGATCTGTTATCACATATCTTACTGAGTCCCACTAATTATAGTGGTCTCGTTGTGTATCTGCCGTTTCCGATGGTAATACCTTAATACTTTTCTCAAAGGGCCACCTCTTTTCTGCTTGGTGTTTGAAGTGGTTAAATGCATTTCTTGATTTTAGCCTGGCAGATCATAGCCTCCAGTGATTATCACAGGCCTCATTTTAAGTCACAGTAATCATTTCAGGATTGGGATGAGCCCACATCACCTCTTTTCTGAAAGCCAATCCCACCTCTTTTCTGAGGAAACGTACACTTGGAAAGTGAGCGGGTCAGTGGTGTTTGGGAAGCGTTCCGAGTTCCAAACCCACCTGGAAATGGATCTGCACCATTTAGGGATACTGAAAACTGGCTCCTGTGACAGCTATATCTTAGGCTAAGATTTCCACCACTCCTTAAGTTCCTTTTTTATTTAAAACCCATTTAAAATTGAGTTTCTCTCTGAGACTGAATGGAACCTGATCATCACAGAGCAGACAGTAAGAGAAAGGCACAAAGATGGAAGATCTGCCGTGGCGTGTGGGGATGGAGGATGGAGGGGAGAAAGGATACAGTTGCACACAGGACTCATTTAAATCCTGACTCTTCTAAAGACCAGTGTAAGGGTTAGTATTGACTGAATTCTTTTATTTCCTTTGCATATGTAAAATGGGGGAGACATCTCTCTGTGCTGAGTGACATGCAGGATTAACTAACTTAAAAGGTACAAAGAGTGTGCACATTGGATACACACTCCATTTCCTGCTTTAGCTCTCTAATACCCAGAAATGAGAAGGAATCCAACACGCTCTCAGTGAGAGGGCCCTTGAGGCTGTCAGCAGGCCCGCGGATTCCAGATTCCCTTCTCCATTCACCGGAGTTCACCGCCGTGTGACTAACTAGATTACTATCTCCAACCAGCTGCACTTATTGTTTCATCGTCCATAAAACACGGAAGCCTTTTATAACCATGAGTATGAAAGATGTGGCCAGGTGGGGTTCTGCGACAGACACAAAAGCACAGGAGAAAGCCCAGCAAGGTGGACACAAGCAATCCTGCACCAGGCTTCACTCTTGAGAGAGACAGAGAGCTTTGGCAAGACAAGAATCTGTTAAGAAATGCACAATTAAGGTGTTCTTATTTAAACTGTTTTTATTTGGTTTTATTTTATTAATGTTTCCATTGAAATAGGATTACATCATTTCCCCCCTTTCTTTCCTCTCTCCAGCCCTTTCCAGCTACACTCCCTCAAACTCCTCATGCCTCCCATGCTCAAGTTGATAGCCTCTTCTTTGATTATTATCATTACATGAATATGAATGTATATATTATGTATTTCTATGCATGTATACATATACATATATGTGTATTATAACCTCTTAAGTCCATTTTTGTTGTCTCCATGCATATGGTTTCATTGCTGAGCACTAATACCCAAAACTGAAAACAAATCTAGAAACAACCCCATAAAGGAATGGTTAAGAGAGAATAAGAGTAAGAGAGACATAGATCAGGCTATAAAAGAACAACATGGAATGACTACAAAATACCACACACACATGCACATATGCACACATGCGTGCACACACACACTTAATTAAGTGCAAGTAAACCTGGGCGGTCTGCACAAAATCAGGGAATTGCATCAATGGTTCTGTGCTAATTGTCTTCTTTCATTGACATCTTGGGAGATGTGACAGGAAGAAAACAGAACAGAGTACCCGGGGTCTATGTTTTGTGTTTTATGGTAGAGGCGGGCTGGTCTCTATGAGTTCAAGTCCAGCCTAATCTATACAACAAGTTCCATGACAGCTAGGCCTATAGAAACCCTATGGCAAATACCCCTCCCTCCAAAAGAGAATTTAAGAATAATATCAGAACACTTGTCCTGGCTAACAGAGGCCAGTGTGCTCTGGGGTCTCCAAACTGTCCTATCTTAACTGACCACATACTCCCACCCAGTAGAATGTTGTTTGTCACTAGCTATTTCTTCTGTGGGAATTTTCTTCCTCTGACTTCTACGGGACCAGTTCCTTCTTGTCATTCAGTTCCCATCTGATTACACTCTCAGCAAGGTGTCTCTTGTCCACAGAAGGAGTGTCCACCACTCACCTACTTTGTCACACTCTCTCTATTAATGGGCATTGAAGTATTCATTCTGTTATGTTTGTTCAATATTTACCCTATTGTATTCATTATCCTCCTAACTGGAAACTAGACTCTTTTTAAAAGATTTAGGGTGTGTGTGTGTGTGTGTGTCTGTGTGTGTGATATGTGTGTGAGTGTCCTTAGAGGCCAAAAGAGTATAACAGGGCCTCAGAACTTAGCATGACCGATGCCATGTTAGAGACACCATTTCGATCTTAAAATCCCTGACATAGGTCTCAAGACTTGCCAAAATGATACCAAAAAAAGAAGTCCCTAAATGTGCTACCCTTGCTTTTTGGCTCCTGTACTTACATTTCTTGCTGCATGATGTGTGCCAGCAAGGATGTGGTCCTTGACCATAAAAAAAAAAGAAAGAGCTGTGGTGCTCAGGGCTGCATGACCTGGGCAAGTTCCCCATACACCCACTGGCCAGCAACACAGACTTTCCTTTGAGCTTTAAAGGTATACCTGTGGTAATCTCCCGTATGCTTACCTTGCAACATTCTGGAGGCTCCAGCAAGATCTCTGTAGACTAAGACGCTAGGACACTGGAGGTCTTGCATCTCTTCCAGGTCAATAGTGAAGAAAAGGGAAGGCTCTTAGGAGGTGAGTGCTCTGTGACATTCCAGGGTCTCACAAAGTTCTCCTGCCTCAAGTCCTACCACCCCAGAGGCTTCCGTCGCTTCCACCCTAAAATGGGAAGTTGTAGGAAGTCACCGGAGTCTGTTACCTCCATTGTTAAGTCTGTCTATGGAGCCTTCTGAAGAGGACTCATAGGAATAGCTGGATACAGTCTAATTCCAGTGCCTAAGATCCAATGTGAGAGATGTCACCTTACCCCCTGGTTAAGTCTGTGTGGGAACACCTCTGTTTGTCTTTACTGTTTGTCTGAGTGCCTTTCTGTGTGTTTCTATAAGTTCTGCAGGTGTGGAAATAGATCTGAAAATGGGAGGGAGAGTGACCCAATGCACCATTGTAGTGCATGTTGAACACTTCAAGGAGAGTTGTATGGATGACGATGGATATGGTGTCCATTTCTTACCCAGCAAACTCCAGACACCCTGTGAATCAATTGGCCCTCTTTTGGAGTCAGGTGATCCAGGGTAGGATCTCTGGACCCCCAGATGGTTCAGGTTGTCTGGAACATGATAAATGGAGACCCTGACTATACTGTCCAGTTTTTGTTTATTGACCACTGGCTTTCTCTGGTATAAGAACCATACCCCTGGCTAAAGATCTATATCCTCTTATTGGGGACCCAAATCCTCTTGAATTGGCCAGGTCACCCAAAGAAACCCAAACCTCCTCCGGTTTTCTCAGTCCTAGTGGAGGAATTTAACTTTCCCCCTCTTCGTGCCCCAGTGTGGTCCCTGGCTACAACCAGGAAGGGAAAAATACTTCCCCTAGCACACTGTGAGGGATAGTCTCTTTCACCTCAGGCCCCCTCTCTCCTTCACATACAGTGAAGTGGCTCTGGCTCTGGGGCTCAGGAAAGAATTTATTTGGGGCACAAATAGGCACCCATCCTCTATTTAAAGGGGGGACCTTTGCGTGCCGGAGATCCAAAGAGTCCCTTTCTGCCCCTTATATGGTTTATATTTCCTTTTATCCAATTACCTGAATAATTGGAAAACTCAGAACCCATCATTCTCAGAAAAACCTGGGGCTTTCATTAGTCTTCTCCAGACTGTCTTTTACGTCAGCTGACCTTGGAAGGTTGCCACCAGCCTCTGGCCACCTCTTCACAGCAGAGGAGAGGGATGGGATCCATCTTTGAAAGTAGGAAAGCCACCCTTGAGCAGGTGGAGGATGGGTGGAGGACAACACAACCCACGTAGAACAGAGGGGAGTAGAATTTTCTCCTCTCCCTGACCTGACTGGGACCACAACGCTGACCAAGGTAAGGAAGCTCTGGATGACTCTCACTGGGCCATTTTGGGAGGATTAAGGTCAGCTGCTAGAAAACCTACCAATCTGTCTTAAGGTTACAAGAGAATCCCTCTCTAGATTCCTCTGGGAAGCTTACCAGGTAATCACACACACACACACCCCCCCCAGATCCAGATGCACCAGAAAACCAGCAAGCCACCAATATTGCTTTTGTTGTACAGTCTCCCCTAGACATTAGGAAGAAACTTCAGCAATTAGAAGGGTTTGAGGATATAAATAGGTCTCAATTATTGGAGAGTGCTCAAAAGGTTGACAATAACTTTGACTGAAGAAGAAGAAAAGCCAAACAATAGATTGACCCTAGCAGTAGGAGGCTGTGCTCAAAGAGACAAAGAAAAGAGATGCCAGAGGAGGAAGCCAAAAACACTGGGGAAAGAAGAGGCTAGGAAAGGACCGGCATGTTTATGGTAAGCAAAAAGGACACTGGAAGGATGAATGTCAAATTGGAAAAGGAAAGAAGGATGTCTCATCCTTTACTTGGGTGAGGACTGAAAGGGGCAGGGCTCCACTGCACTGAGACCCCAGCATCCCAGGGTAACATTAAAGGAAGAGACAAAGTCTATTAAATTCCTGGTTGACACGGGAGTAGCCCATTCAGTCCTTACAAAGATGCTCGGGCCATCTCAAGAGACAACCAGCCTAGGAGCAACTGGACAGACTGCTCTTCCCCTGGATGACCTCTCTGGTGGTGGACTTGTGACAAGGCACTGAGACCCACTCCTCATTAGTCATGCCAGACTGCCTCTATCCCCTAACTGAGAGAGACTTATTACAAAACTCACTGAGGATTTAGTACAGTCAGGGACCAACCCAATGGTTGCCATTCCCCTTCCGCTGGAGCAGGCCCATTATTATCTGTATCACTTATAGGGCATTTCTGACCTACACAGTATTCAAGAAGTGTTTGAAATCCCAGTGTGTCGGGCAGACCCAAGTCTTAGTCTTGCTTAACAGCAAAAGAATGGATTTTCAGAGTATCTCATCATTTCAGGACAATATTTTCTTTAAACCTTTTATACCTCTGTCTTTAAAAATAAAATAAAGGTGATGTACTGACATTCTCATTTTCAAGTCCCTGGAGGGTTTCATTGTCGCAGTCACCTGGGGTTATCAAGTTGCTTCCTTCACAATTGCTGGTCAGATGAGGTGCAGCACAAACTATCATATGATCACACCTCTTCTCACGGAAGAGAGCTGTCTCATTCTTGAGGACAGAACAATGGCTGGGTATTGATTTCTACATGAGCAATAGTGTTTATCTCTTGTACTTTCAGCCTAAAAGCCTTAGATATCTCAGGAATTTTGCTAGGGTAAGGCACCCCACATTCCTTTAGACTGAAAATGTATGCTCTCATGGTTTCTCCAATAAGCCATGGGAACCATCATCTATGAACTGAATGGCTATAGCGGGGGTAGGGGGAAGAAGGTATCGTGTGTATATTAAACACCAAATCCTCACTTATAAGAAATTTCCAGAATTAGTCTCAGGGGTCATCAATTAGTCAGATCAAATTTGAGAAGAGAGTAGACTGTAATCTCTAAGATACATGTATTCCCCAGACTTAATGCAAGACATTTCAGTCTGCTCTTTAACAGAGCCCCCCAAGTAGCCCTATTCAAGCATGTACCCATTTTAGTAATGATGACACTCAATGAAGCATTTAGGAAGTGGAACCTTCTGTTCCTCATTCTTTAGTGTTTTGCAGCCAGATTATATCTTCATAAAACCAACTTAAAATATTTGCCCCTGAAATGAAGATTTATTTCAATCAAACTGCTCGGACTTTTATTTCATTCCATCAAAGCCAACTTTAACTTGTGTGATGAGCTCCCCTTAGATGGATCAGCAGGTAAAGGCACTTGCCACAAAGGCTGATGATCTGAGTTCAATTCCTGAAAGCTTTTCACACTTGTCATAAATTATAAGCCAGCTTTAAATCATATTTGTTCAGTTTTAAGTGAGAAAAGTCCATGGTCTTGGGGCCAGTCTGAACAGTTAAATTCCTCATCCAAAAACCCAATCATCTCCCCCAAATACAGAGAAACATTTACCTATTTTCCCTAATAAAGAGAGTGCCAGGCAGCTTTTTCATGAATAATCTCAAATCCAGACAAAAATAACAAATCATTTTTAATGTTGCTTGTCTGTATTTCTCCATGCCCCACATTTTGGGGCCTTTCCAACACTATCGTGTAAATACTGGTATCTTGTTTAACAGAAGAGTAAGTGAAATTGATGGTCACGATGTAAGTTAAATTATATGAGATGGAACAGGAGGAAGAGTAGGTGGGGATATCAGTGGCCTTGGGACCTTTTGGTCCCTTGCCATGCTGCCGAGACAATGAGGCTGAAAGGGAAGTGCCTGTGGTCAACTTTTCCCTTCCCATGAATCTATGCCAAGCATCTGTTGTGTATCAGACACTAGGTCTCCACCTGCCAAAGTGACATCCTACATGTAAACTCATCTCTGTGACCAATACCTGAAGAGAGCAATATGCAAGAATGCATTGTTATTTGGGCTTATGTTTTCAGAGAGGCTAATCCAGTTGAGAGGGTGAGGAGGTGTGGAGCTGCTCATCTGTGGCAGAAAAGGAAAGATGGGGGAAAGGAAGAAGGGGGAGGGGACAGAGGAAAACTGTGTTGGTGGGTTTTCTCTTTACCGGCTCTGATTCCGTCTGGACCCCAGTCTGTGGTGTGGTACTGTCCATAATCAGAGTCTCTCCTCCCTCTGGATACATGCTCACACACCAGAGGTCGCTTTGCCAGACGTCTAGGCACATCTGGATCCAACCAAATTGGCAGTCAGGATTCACTGGAGAGGTGAACCAATGGTGAAGAACGCTTGTGTCTTTCGCAAAAGATCCAAGAACAGTCGCTAGCATCCATGTCAGGCAGCCCACAATCACCTGTAACTCTAGCTCCAGGGGACCTGATGCCCTCTTCCGAACTCCACAAACACCCACAGACTTGTGTGCATAAGCACACAAAAAAAAGTAAAAATGATTAAATGAAAAACAAATCTTTAAAACAAATATATAAATACCATTATGTGAACACTAGTTTGTGTACAATTTGTATTCCTTGGCCTCTACTGCCCCCCACACACACACACACATGGGGCAGGGGCAGTGAAATAAGAGCCTTTTACATACCCTAACTGAGAAGCTACATCTATCGTCATAATAGTCTTTGTCTTTCTGTTCCAAGGTGCTAGCTGTTTCTCCTGACTCACCTGACTCACCGCTCATCCCTTTGCTCTGTTGAAATGAAGCCATAGCAGCCTGGGGTCTCTATAATTCCCTGCACGTCAGCTGTATCTTAATTGCTTTTTCTTTTTTCTCGGGAGAGCAGAGTAGAATGCAAGAAAGCGTTCTGTTGTTATTATAGGATAACCATGAATCCATAGGTAATTATTTGCAAACTCCAATGGTTTACCTAGGAATGGCAACAAATTTCTTGTGACACATCTCAGAAGAGAAAGAGATATTGAGATATCTTATCCTAGCAAACTTATTATCAGCAGGGATCTTGTTTTATGAGATTTTGCTCGGGGAAAGGATTAACATACTAATTCATCAAAACCCACATATCCTCTATCATGAAACTATACATTAAACGTGCAGGCTACTGGCTCAGAAATTAATGCAACTTTCAGTGTGAGTTGTTTAAATTCTTCGGTTTAGCCACGGTAACAATGCATGAGTTAGAAATGGGCTTCCAAGTAGGAAGGAGATACAAGAATCAGGAGATGTAGAAAATCTTTCTCCAACCTTGCAGGCTTCACTTTGGTCAGCCTTATATATGATTGCTACTGAGGTTCGCCAAAGTTCCTCTTTCTCTATCTAGACCTCAGCATGTGAGAATCAAAAATCTTGGATGCGATAAGAAAGTTAGTAGTTTTATTAAACTTAAAAGATGTGCCCTTAAAACCTTAGAACCCACATAACTGAACCATACTCCCTGTGTGAAATAGAATCTATGTCATACTTTTACAGAGGAGATTCTTTCATTTAGGGACCACTTATGGTGGTACAAGCAGACTATTAGGAACAGATCAAAGACGGCCAAAAAGAAACTATAATAATATGAAAGCATTAATAGCCCCAAAAGCCAAAGCTAGGATGGTCCAAGAACTCGGTGAGAACTGAAGTCATGGAGGAGAGGTCTACAGGGGAACTGGTGGGATGCTCATCTTGCTGGATTTAGATCATGAAGACTGGGAGGAGTCAGAAAAAGGAGCTGCAACCTATTTTTACCACCACATTCCTGTACACTGCCGGTCTGTCTCGCTGGCGATAGTGGTCCGAAGTATGTGATCTGAATTGATGCACTCTTCACCGGTCAACCTTGCAGAGTGCAGAACAGGGCAGAAAGGGCCGAGGAATAAAGGCAGGGGCACAAATGAACACAAACAGTGAAACGGAGCCATTTCCCGTCATCCCTTCTCAGAGTCTTTAATGCTGCGGCCGCTTCCTCGAGTTTATTCACATGTCCCTCTTCGTGTGCAGAGCTTCTCTTCCTCTTTAAAGGCCCATTTAAACGATATCTCTGAAGAAGACCGCTGGAAACTCCAATTGCAGAGTTGTGATCTATAAAGTCTAATGCAATAGCCCTCAAAACAAGATGAAGTGGAGACAAACTGGATCCCCCAAAGTCCTCCTGAGTGGTGCTAGTTGTGTGGATGAAATCCAAAGGCACTAATCAGTTAAAACCAGGGGTGACTAGATTGCCTTGTAAGAAGAAGGGTCTGGCTAGCCGCAGGATAACTCTTATTTTCGGGGGGGGGGGGGTGGATTCAATTGCAGGTCAGTGACAAATCCTTCAAGACAAAAAAAGGGGAGCCTCCTTAGTATCCCTCCTGCCCCTCCACTCAACTCTCCTGCAAGTACCTGATGTGTTGTCCCAGGTGTCTACCTGGTGGCTTCAGATGGAGAGTTTGATCACATGACTAAAGACAGGTGAGCTTTGGCTGTATTTGCTATATACTGCTTTAATGTGTGTCCCTTTTCTGTGGTTACAGAATAGCACCACTGACCCAAATGCAGAGTTGTGGAGCCCAGTCCCAGTAGATGCCCCTACAAAACAGTTCCCTTAACTAAAGCTCAGGGGACACTGCAGAAGAGGAGACTGGAAGAGCCAGAGGAGCGGGGAACTTGATCCTAGTAATGTCAGAAGCTATATCCGTAAAGCCTCGCCCACAAGACTGTCTAACATGAGCTAAACAAAGTCAACACCAATAAACATCCAAAAAGGAAAAGATTTGATTTCTCCTTTTTGAAAAGTAAAAACCCATAAGGTCTCAACCCTACACAGAGAACTACAGGCAACTAAGGAGCGCCAGGAGCAGGAGAAATGGTCTTCCCCAAGGAAGAGAACACCAGTTGCTTATCCAATTAAGAGGCCAAACCTACTCCATCTTAAAAGAAAAAAACAAAAAAAAACAAAAAACAAACGGCCTGAGAACTTGACCCACAGCAGAACCCAAGTACCAGGAAGGACCCCATGGCCTGTCCTTGACCAGAGTTACTCCCTAACTACTTCCTAGCCACAATTAATCAAAGATTACTCTGATTGGTTCAGAACATTTGTGATTATATACGGTTTCGCTTCAAGGCACCCACCTATTGGCTTACAAAGGTCATTCAATTAGATGCTTGCCAGGATGGACACCTCCTCCCACCCCTCACTTGTTCCCATTTCCTATAAAACTTTGCCCTGATGAGAGTTCAGGGCTACTTCACCAAACCATCCTGTGGGCCAGCAGTGAGTAAGCCCAAACTCAAGTTTATAGTAACGAGACCATAATGTGACTGTATCGGAGTCGGCTCCTGGTTGGTCTTTTGGGCGCATGAACAAGGCACAACACAATAACAAATGATCAACCCCAAAAACACACATATATTTAACATTATACAGACCAAGCAGGATATAAGACAACTGATTGTTGTTTTCAAAAGATATATATATATATATATATATATATATATATATATATATATATATATATAAACAATGTTTACAATATGTAACAATCATTAATGAAAATGGAGGCCATGAATTTGAAAGAGAAAGAGAAGTATATGGGAGTGAGGAGATTAAAAGAAAAAATGATGTAATAAAATAATAAGCTCAAAATAAATGAGTACAAAGATATAGGTATCCCAACTCTAATGGTGTCTTCCATAGCCTAATAATGTAAGATAAGACTCAGGCTTGCTTTTTGTATAATATTTAATTCACTAGCAAGAACCTATGAGCTAGGTCTTCAGAAATGATGCTGAGCCTTACGTAGTAGCAAGCATCGTTAATCCTAGCACTTGGGAAGAATCAGAGGTGAGTGAATCTCTAGGAGTTCAGGGACTATCTGGTCTACATGGGAAGTTCTGGGCTAGCCAGAAAGACTTTGGAGAGAGAGAGAGAGAGAGAGAGAGAGAGAGAGAGAGAGAGAGAGAGAGAGAGAGAGAGAGAAGATATAAGGAAATATCGGGAGCAGTTATGTGTGTTTTGATTATAGTGAAGATATCACAGATCCAAACACATCAAGTCATATAAATTATACCTAGTTTCTGTATACTAATTATACTTCAGTAAAGCATGTCTGTATAGTGAGATTCCAGACAGCTATAGCTACACAGTGAGATCCTGACTTGAAATAAACGTTAAATTGAATAAATAGAGAACTCATCACATACACACACAGTCAAAAAGGAGGGTGAGGTTGCATCTTATTCTGTTAGCTGTGTATGCTGATGAGATGCTATTTTCAATTTCCAGCTGAATATTTAAATATCTTCATTCTAAGGGGGACCTTGACTAATCATAGTGCTGCTAAGGAGAGTATGAGAACTTTTTAAAATCCTGGAAGCCCTCTGACAACTATGGTGATAGACTCCTGGCTGACTCCAAATCTACTCAAGAGCTACTTTTTTTTTTTTCCTGAACGCTGTCAAATGCATTTGCACAGAAGGGGAGATGCTTTTCCCAGAGATAGGTGGCTCATCCATATGCATGTGTGCACCATGCCTACCACTTCTAATCCAAATCTTGAGATTTGAGATTCTGAATGCTTGCATGAACTGGCAGGAGAGAATGAAAGATAGTGCAATTTACCGTTTAAACGCAAAAGGCTCGCAGTTTTACAAGTCTATTTAAAGAGGTTCCAAAACCAAAGCAACTCATATGCTCATCATAAAGGCACAGCTATAGAACAATACACAATATTAAACACTTCCCTTGAACAAACCAACCCAGGAAAATTAAAGGGAGCTAGGAAAGAAAGAGACGCCATGTTAAATGGCTTTTGGGGGGCATGGTAAGGCAACTACAATTTCGTTTTTCTCCAAAGAAAAGGCTATTTCCCAAACTCAAAGGAATTCTAACAAAGAAAAATATATACTTAATTTCCAAGGCAGTTCTTTTTTTTTTAATGCTGGTGATATATAGCCTTATACCAAGCTACTTTTGAAAGGAATTTCCTTTTATTGGCTCATCTTTGAAGGAGGCATATAGAGTCCTGGTCAGAAGGCTAGCTGCAGATGAAAATGAGAATGGAAGCTCTGTTTGGTATGTTGCAAACATGCCGCCTTCAAGCCCAAAGGTCTGGGGATGACACACTGAAGAGAACCGTGCGCATCTTTTCTTCTTCCATTTTTTTCCCACAGTTAGAGTCCACACCGGCATCATTTCCCATTTCCCAGGAAAGAAATTAAAAGTCAGAAACAATTTAAATTATTTGAATCCTTTCCCATGAGAAGAATTTGTATACCTCAGAAATGAGTGGGTTATTTGATGGGGAATGTGCTTATTTGCTGTTGACAGCTTTTTAGTGAAAAAGATAGAAATCAGATTGAATTTCGACAGTGAGAAATTGAAAGCTCGTTCTGCCAGCAGGAGGCTGAGGCCTCTAATTTTGCCTCCGCAAACCAGAGATGAACCAAGAATATAATCTGCCTACTTTTCGAAAACAAAACATAAAAATTCTCCGTGTAGCTGGCTTCAAAGTAAGAAAAATTGCACATAGCACCAGCTCTGTTCTATCCACCTTGGATTTAATATGATGGTTAGACTGTATTCAAAAGCAGATGGAATAGATTCCAAATCCCATTATACTCTCTTTTCTGAACTTTTCATTTGAACAATGAAGTCCACAGTAACCCCATCAAACTTCCTTAAACCAAAGGGCTGACAATCCCTGAATACCAAAAACGTCTCCTTCAACACACAAAATTAAATGATATTCTACACAAAACATGGATCGTCAAGGATACATTTTGGCAGCAGAAGTGATGTTTAGACAGCCTTCCTTGGGCTCCAGTGAGCTCTTAATTGTATATAATAAACCTAAACAGACAACACTTGCTTTGTAATAAAAATGAAATTTGGCTTTGGTTGAGTCCATTGGGTTCTTCAAACATAATCCATTGTCTGGTATTCAACCTCAGACAGCAGCTATGTTTATAAATTTCTCATGCCAAATGGAGCCAGAGGGGAGAAGCCTGATATTAGTTTGTGATGGATGTGGAAGGGGATTTCGCTAACAAAGATTTGAGCAGCAGGGATGTCTATCCCTAATACTACAGCTCTATGAATGGTATCACAGAACGGAATGGGATAAATGTTATTGAAGAGTCAAAATATGGTTCTATTGGGTAACATCACTTGAGAAGAAAATAATAATAACCACACCAGCCACTGTGGCCAACATGCAGGATCGTATCCATGAAACAACATGAAAAAAGGAAATGTGGTATGTTAAGCAGGCACTTGCCACAATTACAGGACAATAGAGGAAAAGGACTATACAACTACTGAGAAATGTAGAAGTTTTATGTGTTAGAAAAAGGAAAATTGTTACAGCTTATAATATAACCTCAACCAGCCATGGGTTTCAACAATTTAAAAATAAATTCCCTCTGCCGATGATGTTCTTTTCAGAAAGTTTTTCCTTGTGCCAAGGAGTTCAAAAGCACCTCCTGCTTTCTCTTCTATTAGGTTCAGAATATCTGATTTTATATTGAGATCCATTTTATATTTAAATATTTTTATATTTTATATCTGGTTTTATATTGATCCATTTGGAGTTGAGTTTTGTGCAGGGTCTTAAGTATGGCTCTGGTTGAATTCTGGGTAAATATGCATCCATCCCATTTGACCAACACCATTTATTGAAGATGCTTTTTCCCAGTATGTATTTCTGCCTTCTTTATTATAGGTGTATGGATTTATGCCTGGGTCTTCAATTCTATTCCATTGATCACTGTATCTATTATGCCAATACCATGTTGTTATTATTATGATGATAGTTCTGTAGTACAATTTGAAGTCAGGGATGGTGATACAGTTCTTTGGGATTGTTTTAGTCATAGGGAGGTGGGATTTGACATTTCAGAAGCTCAAGCTACACCCAATATCACTCTCTTTTCCTGCTGCCTGGGGATCCAGATGTAGAATTCTCAGCTACCTCTCCAGCACCATGTCTGCCTGAATGCCAACCATGCTTCATGCTGTGATGATAATGGACTAAACCTGTGAACTGTAAGCCAGCCCCAACTAAATGTTCTTCTTTATAAGAGTTGTTGTGCTCAGAGCATCTACTCACAGCAAGGAAGCCCTACTGAAATTGCTACATGCACTCCAGTAGTGACAAGCGCTACAGGCCCCCAAAACCTGGGCGCTGTCCTGAGGCGAAAAGTTCACGGAAACTTAGTCTCCTGGAATCGTGGCATCCTGTATAATGAATGCTCCAATGTCCTTGCTTTAGTTGGAAAGCAGATCCATGTGCTTTCCCTTAATATTGCTTTATTATAAGTGCTTTTAAGGATTGACTTTTTGACATAGCTAAGTTAGATCCTAGGCAGTCAGTCCTTCAGCTGACCCTGGGTTTAGGTAGCTAAGTCACTTGCCCTACACAGGAATTTACCATTCTCTAGGAAGAAGGAAGTTTGTGATCTAAAGAGGAACGAGGGTAGATACTTAGAACCATAGGTAGCCGATATACACCCATACACAAGTATTTACAATAGCCTAGGGGGAAGGTAGACTAGGAACTATGGAAAGGGCATGAAGCCCTTGCCCCCGGCTACAAAGTTTAAACTGACTTTAGGTGGAGCTGTTTTTTGATCCCAGCTGTTAACTTTGAATTTTATCCCAGTTGTTTCCTGCCAGTCCTTCCATGTTTGCATTCCTCTATTTTGTGTAACTTCCCTATTTTCTTCTGTATAAATAGTCTGATGCTCAATTTGACATTACATTCAGATACCACACTCCCTTGGGTCCATATTTGTTTGTCACCCCACATTCGCCAAATCCTCGCTCGCAACCAGAGACCCAGTTCCACGCAGATCGGGGACCCAAATGAGGTCCGTCTGCAGCATTAAATGATAAAAATAAGTAAAATAAAAAATAAAAATAAATTAATTAATTCCAAATACACTGTCCCATAGATTATACTAAGTTTCTGTATTCTAATTATACTTCAATAAAGATTGTTTAAAATATAGACTGGATACACAAGGGAGTATTACCCCACTTTAAAGAAGAATAGAGTCATGTTCTTTGCAGGAAAGTATATGGAACAGAAAAGCAGCATGTTAAGTATGTAAAGTAGAATAAGGCAGCATTAGAAAAACAAATTCTACATGATTTCTACATTTCATCTGCATTTAAACAAAGACTTGAAGGGGGAAACTACTTGGGGAAAGGAAGGTACCTATGAGAGAAGGAAGAGAATACAAGAAGTGTAATAGTGAGACTGGTTGTGATCACAAGGATGTAATGGTGGGGTTGATTGTGATCACAGGGATGTCATGGCATGATTGTGATCAAAGGACATTATATGCATCGATGAAAATGTAGAGATGCAACCCATCATTCTGCATACATAAGATATGCAAATGATGTCTTGTAAAGCTGTTTTTAAAAGATAGTTACTACCTTTATGTTAATTTGAAATATTTGATGAAATGAAAAATTTTAGGTAATAAGATTTAACTATTTTAAAATTTAAATGTATCATTAAATAAAATTTATTAGAATCTCTAAACCAATATTCCAACTCAGGTGTTGTCTTGCCTGGTGAATTCTTCAAAGTAGTAAAGGAAAAAATAACCTTAGTCTTCTACAACATCTTTCACAGAAAAGAAAATAACAGTAAAACATATTATACCAGGATTAACTTAATACTTGAAGAAACTTGATGAAAAAAGAATCTATATTTACTAATGCTGACAAAAATTCTGGAAATAATAAAATTCATAAATATATAAGAAATTATATTACATCCAAATCATATTTCTTCTAAACAAACAAGATTCATTACTGAAAATCCATTGTGAGTCACCAAATTAAGAAATAAAATGAAGGGTGAAACCTAGGACCACTTTTAATCAATGGAAAAATGCACCTAAGAAACCTGTCAGCCTTTTCATTAACTCGAAGTATGCTTAACAATTTAAGGACAAAATTGACCTTTGTAACCTGATAAATCACATTCTCATACTTAATATGTTTTTGTATAAAAAGCTTTATATTGCTTGAAAAATGTTAAAATATTTCTCAATACCCATGCCATTGTAAAAATGTAAAAGACTTTATGTTTATCTCCAATTCAATTCTATTCAATGTGAAGCTTTCAGACGTGGTCAGGCTTTTGGAGCAGAACACTCAAAAATGGTATCAGTTCCCCCAAAAAGAAGCCCAAAGAGACTTGTCTGTTCACTCTGCCAATGAGGCACATAGAGAAGGTAAATCCTTTCTATAAGAAAAGGTCCTGGGACTGGAGAGATTACTCAGATGAGTGCTTACAGCTCTTGCACAGGGCCCTGCGTTCTATCTCCAGCACCCACATTAGGTGGTTTACAATTGCTATATAACTGACTCCAATGGACATAATGCATACTTCTGCCCTCTGTGGGCACCCACACGCAAGTAGAATACACACACACACACACACTTACCCCTGAGCACAAACACACACACATGCACATGCTCACAAATGCACATTGCACACACATATATATATACACATATGCACACACACTCACACACATGTATATACATATATATTTAATACTTTAAGAAAAGGACTATGGTACTGGACAGATGGTTTAGTGGCTAAAAGCACTTGCTGCTGTTGCAGATTTAAGCTTGGTTTCAAGCACCCATGTTGAGCAGCTCACAATGACCTCCACCTCCAGCTCCAGGGATTCTATGGCCTCTCTGGCCTCTGGAGGTACCCACACTCAAGTGACATAGCCACACACAGACCCAGACACATATAGACATAATTAAAAGTGAAAGAAATCTTATTAAAAATGAAAACAGACGTCACTACACACTAAATCTACCAGCTGCTTCGATCTGGATTTCTTAGCCTCCAGAACTTACCCATAAATGCTTACTGTTTATAAACTATCTCAAAGAATCCTGTAACCACAGTAGTTAATGGAATGAGTAACTGCTGTGTCGTTGTGACTTATTGTGAAACAAAGGCTGCCTTCCTGTGAATGGCTCCCATCTGCCCTTGGCCCACCTGCATTTCTCCACCCCTTTTTAAATGAATGAACACTGATTGCATCACCTCTATCCTTTAACCCAATACTGTCTTCGCACCAATGGATGAAACATGGACAGATGGGTGGCTATATTAATAAAATAAATATTTGTCATTGTATTAGTCAGGGTTCTCTAGAGTCACAGAACTTACGGATAGTCTCTATATAGTAAAGGAATTTATTGATGACTTACAGTCTGCAATTCCCAACAATGGTTCAGTAGTAGCTGTGAATGGAAGTCCAAGGATCTAGCAGTTGCTTAGTCCCACACGGCAAGCAGGCAAAAGAGCAAGAGAACAAGACTCCCTTCTTCCAATGTCCTTATATGGTCTCCAGCAGAAGGTGTAGCCCAGGTTACCAAGCAGCAGACCAGGCCAAGGTGTTCCACGTGGGAGAGGTTTATTATGCGGGAATGGGGGAGCGGCGAAGCAGGTAGAGGGGTAGAGAAGAGGAGAGAGAGAAGAGAAGAGGAGAAGAGGGCAAGGAGGAGGTGGCTTCCTATTTTATACAGAAAATGACGTCACATCAGTGAGGGCGGGAACTGAGCCAAGTGGATTGTGGGATTGAAGGTCATTGTCCTGGCAACGCAGGTCAAGGGTCACATGGTTAGGCCGGAGCTTGGAGTATCCTGGTGCTAACAGTGCCTCAAGTCGAAGTCAGCAACCATAACTGTGAAAACTTTTATAAAGGTATATTTATTTAGTTATCTTGTTTTACCTTTTACTGAAAATAGATTTTTTTTCACATAATACATCGTGATTACAGTTTCCCCTCCCTCTACTCCTCTCAGCTCCTCCCCCCTTCCCCTCCCATCTGGATCCACCTGCTTTCTGTCTGCCATTAGGAAATGAACATGCCTCTATGAGAAAATGAAGTGTAATAATAAGATAAAACAAAACTTAACACATACGAACTAGACAAAATAAACAGAAAGAAAAGAGCCCAAGAGAAGGCATAAGAAACAGACCTGCTCATTGGCACACTCAGGAATCCCATAAAAAAATAAAAAATAAAAAATAAAAAAAATTAAAAAAAAAAAAAAAAAAAACAGAAAACTGAAAGCCATAATATCTACACAAAGGACCTGTGGGGTAAAAAGAGAGGAAAAAATATGTGTAAATAAAATAGCTAGAGTTGACAAAAAGAAAAAGAAAGAGGCCTGACATGGCATGAGACGAGAAGCATCCAAAGCTGCTGTTGAGTTCATCTTCTAGAGGCCATTTACTACTTGCAGTGCAGCCTACCTACAAGACTGGTTTGTTTTCCAAGCGAGATTCCCATGGAGAAAAATAAACTTTCATTTGCAAGTGGTTGTCAGTTGGAGACCACTTCTACGTGATGGATGGGAGCGTGTATCCACATCACTTTTCATCTTTAGAAACCCAGCTGGTGCAGACCCTTGTGCCCTGGGCACACTGCTTCCGCCTCTGCTTCCGTCTCTGTCCATACACGCGTGGGTGTCGATCCCATTGATGTAGAGGGCCTGTTTTCTGGGTGTCCTCCATCCCCTCTGGCTCTTGAACTCTTTCTGCCTCCTCCTCCTCCTCCTCCTCCTCCTCCTCCTTTTCCTCACCCTCCTCCTCCTCCTCACCCTCCTCCTCCTCC